>NC_053392.1:71808174-72108174 GCF_905171765.1 Bufo bufo | reverse complement strand
GACCAGCAACTGCATCAGGAACCGGAGCTTGGGCTTCTTGACTAACTATAGGGTGACATTTTGGAGATGTAGATGGCTTATTCACAGACATTTCAGCAGGCCTAGCAGGCTCTGGTTGTGGGTCTTTCCCCAGAATACTGATAGCTATCTCTTTGAAGTCTAGGAAGGTAGAACTAGGGTGATGTGCAGCTAACATCTTTAACTGGATCTTTAAGGTTTCTGTCCTAACACCTTCAATTAATTGTTCTCTCAGCATTTTATCTTGATCCTCTGCTTCACGGGGCTCTAGCGGTATAACAGCTCGCAGGGCTTCCTGTAAGGCATAGTTCACATGAACGTATGGCTTTTATAGTTTTTTGCGGTCTGTTTTTCACGGATTCGTTGTTCCGTTTTTGAGTTCCGTTGTGTTTCCATTTCCGTTCTGTTTTTCCGTTCCGTTTTCAGTATGGCATATACAGTATACAGTAATTACATAGAAAAAATTGGGCTGGGCATAATATTTTAAATAGATGGTTCCGCAAAAACGGAACAGATACGGAAGACATGCGGATGCATTTCCGTATGTGTTCCATTTTTTTTTGCAGAACTATTGACTTAAATGGAGCCACGGAACGTGATTTGCGGGCAATAATAGGACATGTTCTATCTTTCAATGGAATGGAAAAACGGAAATACGGAAACCGAATGCTTATGGAACACATTCCGTTTTTAATGCGGAGCCATTGAAATGAATGGTTCCATATACGGACCGTATACGGAACACAAAAAACCGGCCCGCACACTCGCAAAAAAAACGATCGTGTGAACTAGGCCTAAGGATAATCCAAAGTCTCTGAGTGACTCACCAAGCTGCTGTCTCTTGCTAAAGAATATCATCTTGACCTCTGACATGGTCCTGGGTTCAAAAGTGGCGTAGAGTCGTTCAAATATCTGCTCCACTGTTCTTTTCTCTGAACTTGGCTAGGATTTCACTTTTATGAAGGCAGCACCTTCCAATTGTGTAATGAGGATTTCCATTTGTTGTTCTGCTGACATAGAGTTCAATCTCAATACAGGCAAAAAAAATTCTTTAAAGTCTCTTAAAGTATGAGCTTCCCCAGCATATCGTGAAAACCAGGGTGCTCCTAAAAAATAAGGCATTGTTAAGGGCATCATGCTTGGTGCTGCAGCGGCTGGTGATGCGCTAGCTGCGACTTTTGCAGTGAACCTGCTAGGGTCAGGCTGCTCACTATCTCCTTGCTTAGGCATGGCAATGACAGTCTTTAAATATAATTCAAGTTAAATGCAGTTTTACACACTTTTTGTGTTGCGTTGCTGTTGGGTGGAACAATCTTTTACCTCAGTATGTGAAGAACAAATCCAAGATAGTCGATTAACCCCTATTTTGCCACAGTGCTGCAACTGATGCAGATTCACCCTTTCAAGCAGCAAATAAATGCAATAAAGTCACTTATATGGGGTTTCAAAGATGCTGTGGGCTTCAGCAATGGTCTGAGAGCACATATATATTGTCTATAATAAGGCACAGAGTATATTGGTATCCTGTTCACACAAGGCACAGAGGATTTTGATCCTGTTCGTAATGCCAATTTAATGCAGCGACCGGGCCGCAGGAGCAATATGTGTGAGTTATGGCAAGGCAGCTTCTACAATGGTTCAGGTTCCCAAAAGTTGCATACGGGGTAGTTTTCCTGCATAATAATCAATCCCTTGTTTCTCCAGGCTGGAGGGATGTACTATCTCTGCTGTACTGTATAGTTATATACTTCTGTATCCTCTCTAGGAATACTATCTTCTGACAGGTGGCCTTTCTGTCTTTGGTTATGGTAGGAGCTGGTAGCTTAGAATCTCTCCACCAAATGCAAAGGAGACTAGAGCTTGATAAACGACAATTACCTTCCTTTCTCAATATTCTCACTCCCTCTCTGGGTTGCCTGGATTTTATGTAATCTTTCCCTTCTATGGGCTGGTACATGGAACTAACTCTGGAGTATTGATAACTCTCCAAAATGGCTGCTGAGGTGCAGCTTTTTTCCTTAGACATCACACTCTCCTCCTCCTTCTTCTCTTCTCAGAGAGCAGGGTACAGTCCTCCCTGGGAAGTTTGTTAGAACCTTCCCCTCCCTATGCAACCTTAAGGGAACTCAGGCAAAAGCACATTTTCATGAAACACAATCACAATATTAAGCAGTGTGTTTCAGGACACTGCATTACCATAGGTTGGCAATAGCAGGCACTTGTGGAGATAGGTGTCCACTGTAAGACTCCTTCTTAGGTTTTGTCTGGCCTAGTGGTGGTATTGGTGATGAGTGTCTGAGCCACAGTCCCTCATCTTGCAGCACTGTCTTTAATATTGTATTTCTCTGATCTCTCTGCTGTCTGGTCTCTCTGATGATGTTTGTAAGCAAAATTTGTTGATCTCCCTGGGGTGTTGGTCTCACAGGAAAATAATATCAGGTTCCTAGGAGTAGGAGCTCTGGCATGTGCTTCATCTCCTCTCTCCAGCTAGACTGGAACTCCCCTTCCTGGCAGGAAACAGGACCAGCCCACTCCAGCCCACTACCTTGAGGGGAGGAGCAGGGTGGTTAGCCCTGTTTCTACCTACCAATGCCAATCATACCTCCTCCTGCTGGTACATATGGCCAATGGATGACAATCTATATATATATATAAAAAAGAGAAAGGAATGAACCTCCCTGCGCTCCCTAAGTTTAGATGTATGAAAATCAACCCGAATGGGGTGATACCGCAGCTGGAATGTCCTGAAAAGGAGCTGTTGTCCTCCTTGAGGTAAAATAAGAGTAAAAATCAGTGTGTCACCCGTGGGTCGCACTGGACATAAGCGCAGGAAATACAGTCTAAGCGGCTACTGATGTTGGGTGAGAGAGCTAGATGGACTGAGGACGCGATCAGAGTGGGGGGAGGGGAGACAAAATACCGGCAAAGTGCAGCGTCCACCGGCTGTCTCAATAGAGGGGTATGAGGTGAGACTACTAAGGTTGGGAGCATATGAATGGTACCAGTGTAATTCCTACCTGAAAAGGGGTTGGCTTTGGTGTGCGTCCTGCTTGCGATTGATGGAACCTTCTTTCCTATCCTGCTTCTGCGGAGTATTATAGGTAGAAAACTTCCTTATGGGTTGCCGTGGGCTCTTCTTTCACCTTCTAGCATGAGCGCTGCCCCGGCCGGAAGCAAACGCTCTGCGAGGTGGTTGGTTACTTTGGTTGTCCTATAAACCGGGTCGGTGACGTCACCTGCGGCAATACTGTAGCCTCCGTAGGACAAAAAACCTTCCTACGCGTTTCGGGGCCGTGCGGGCTCCTTCCCTGACGAAGGAGCCCGCACGGCCCCGAAACGCGTAGGAAGGTTTTTTGTCCTACGGAGGCTACAGTATTGCCGCAGGTGACGTCACCGACCCGGTTTCTAGGACAACCAAAGTAACCAACCACCTCGCAGAGCGTTTGCTTCCGGCCGGGGCAGCGCTCATGCTAGAAGGTGAAAGAAGAGCCCACGGCAACCCATAAGGAAGTTTTCTACCTATAATACTCCGCAGAAGCAGGATAGGAAAGAAGGTTCCATCAATCGCAAGCAGGACGCACACCAAAGCCAACCCCTTTTCAGGTAGGAATTACACTGGTACCATTCATATGCTCCCAACCTTAGTAGTCTCACCTCATACCCCTCTATTGAGACAGCCGGTGGACGCTGCACTTTGCCGGTATTTTGTCTCCCCTCCCCCCACTCTGATCGCGTCCTCAGTCCATCTAGCTCTCTCACCCAACATCAGTAGCCGCTTAGACTGTATTTCCTGCGCTTATGTCCAGTGCGACCCACGGGTGACACACTGATTTTTACTCTTATATATATATATATATATATATATATATATATAAAAAGAAGGACGTATATGTGCATGTATGTATGTATGTATGTTCCGCGATCACTTAAAAATGCAACCATCGATTTCAACTAAACTTGGTATACACATCCCTTGCTACCTAGAAAGAAATGTCTGGAGTACTGCACAAATATTTAGCATATCCATGTCTTCTTCTAATGTCAGAGCTGGTGAGGCAGAAGCCAATGTAAGTAAGTGAATCACAAACACAGAAGGGGCTGTACTTTGTAGCCTGTGTGTCCTATACAAGTGAATGGGGATCATGCCAATCATAGTCATAGCTAAGTCTCATCCTATGTAGTCTTACATCTCTGATGGCTTTTTTCTTTTAAATTCTCACTAGTTTTTCCCTTGCACTTGATGACATCCATCACTTTTTCAACCAGTTTTAGGTAAGGTCTAGACAAGTCAGCATATAAGGGTGTGCCCAGTAAGGTCTGTCAGAGTGCTAATCACATCTTCCAGAAAACTGGATCCTTGAATTGTAAACACCAGTGAAGTAACTGGTGACTGCCATGTTGTTATGTATTGCCATGCTATGTGATGTACAATGTGATATGCCAAATTATAAAAGCTTTGCAGGACAGGGGACTGTACATGAGCTTGCATTATTCTTGCGGACGCTGTTATTGAGATGTGCAGTAAGCCGGATTGGAATAATGCACTCTTGACGCTATAATATGCAATGACTGCGTCATGTGTAAATGATAGTAAATAGTTTTGTTCGTGACGCCAATTGCAGCGTGCGCAGGGTACAGTCACAGGGCCCTTTAAGGTGTTGCAACTCACGTACCAGGTTAGGAATGCCAGAGTGGTGTAATATCTCTGTGTTATAGTGGCAATAGTGTCAACGGTGTCTCCTACCTTGGTACGGCTGGACTCCTGGATCCTGGCTCACTTGCAATAAAATGAGTGTGTTGCTAGTAGGAGTAATTGAGGGTTTTGGTAGCAATAATTGAGATCCAGACTTGGGATATAATTCAAACTGGTCTTTACTTGATGCAGCAGTAATCCATGTGAGATACAGCAATAGTCTTGGGTCCCAGCAGGTATTGGCAATGTATGGCAGGAATCTATATCTTCTGCTTCTATCATGTGCCTCGAGCTCTCTTGCAGGATAAGTCGTCTGCTTATGGCTCTGTAATGTGGCAGGAATTTATATCTTCTGCACTATCTTCTGCTGTATTGGGGACTGACTAGCTGGGGAGGAATTTAGCTTCTCCTGGTCTCTGGACGGTACTCACAGTTGTGCTCACAGGGGATGGTTCTTCCTGGAGTTCTGGAGGTGGCTGCTTGCTTTCTACCAGCTGAGGCTGAAGGCTCAGGCTGGGAATGATGATCTTTTGTCTCAACCGAGACAAGATGCTGGCTTGGATCCATATATCTGGGAGCTCCTACTTGCACAGCCTTCCCCTAGCCGGGGTCGCTGGCACACTAACTCTAACTTCCTTCCCCACCCATGAGGCAGGATGTGGGAACATTCCACACCTCCTCAAAGAGGGGGGAGCTAAACTGGAATGAACTATTCCAGTCTAGATATGCTAAACTGAACTAAGAGCCTGGTGACACATTGCTGCCACCTGCTGGTGTACATGGAAATTACAGCAAATTACATGTAACAGGCTTAGAATATGCACATTTGTGAGAATGTGATGTTAAATTACACAGGATGACAATGCTGATACACTTAACAGGTTGTAGCGGGGTAAAAGAGTATAGTAACATAACTCTGGGATGTTACAGATGTACTGTACTGTTCAGAATGTAGTGGTGGCCACCCAGTTTGACTGAAGTCAGGTATCGGATGCTGTAGCATTGTCCTGTATGTGTTGTATTTTAGTGTTATGGGCCAGTTTATAAATATGAGGAGCTGGAGCACCTTGTGGTCCATCAGTTAGTCTGAATATGGCGGAGTGCTGCTGAGCCAAGACGCCTTTTTCCAGTAGTTAGTACGCAGTGAGAAGGATCAGTGGTTGGAGTTGGGCCGCTGAAGACATAGCAACCCTGAGATCCAAATGGGGAAGTGAAGGACTGCCATCTGCTCCTTTTCTCTGAACCACTCCTGCTAATTGGGCCACGTGACGAGTACCCATCACCTTTCCTGACATTTCTATAACTATTTTAATAACTACGTGCATTCCCCATGTAATAACAATTCATGGACGTCTATTCTTATGACTCTATGCTGTGCCATTCCTTTATTATTTCTGCTAGAAGTTACGAGTCAATTACTAGCAGTTTGTAATTAATGTCCAGATGGGTGTTACCAGTTGGGGGGTTGTCCCTGCATTGGCAGCACTGATTGGAAAGTGTCAGACAGGGACACGCCCCTAACTAGTAACACCCATCTGGACCTTCATTGCAAACTGTTAGCAATTCATTCATAATTTCTAGCAGAAATAGTAAAGTAATGGCACTACACAGTGTCATAAAAACAGATGTTCCAGAAGGGTTATTACATGGGGAGTGCAAGGAGTTACTAAAACAGGCGATGTAACAGGTCCTCTTTGAGTGTGTGCTTACCCCGTTGTACAAATGATTGTGGACCAGTAGGTACTGTAATCCTGTAGGCCTGAGTCTGATACTCTGGAGGGAGTAGTGTTCAGAGATTGTGAGCCAGCCAGCCTATTGAGAGCGAACTGTTAACTGTGAGCAGAGACCTGACAAGTGTACCGTGAGAGGACATTTTGACATAAGCAAAGTGACCATCCTGTGGCTAATGGCAACCTTCTAATTAGCATGGAGTGAGTACACCACGAATGCAGAAAGTGTCCTGCTGCTAAGGGCATGCCGCTGATACAAGGACCCTGTGTGGAGCACGAAGGATGTCCTGCTGAGCAGCAACTACCTGTGGAGTCTAAAGATTGTCCCGTTACCTGTAGACTCTGTTGTTACCCTTTTTAACCACCTGTGGATTATGAATACTATCCTGCGACCAGACAAGACAACCTAAGGAGAATAGAGACTGCACCGCTACTGTTGACAACCAACTGTGAAATAATTTAGCAAACCGCACACGGAGACAGTTCCACTGCTATTAGTAACCACCAAGACTTCTGGGTATTTCACAATCTGAGTCTTTTCAAAAGAAACCATCCTGTGTCTGTGTGAGTCATTGCAAAATCCTGAAGTCCTACTTCAGGACCATGTGATGTCAGCACTCTATAAGTTTCTGACCATCTTACAAAGATTTCACGGGTCCTTCATAGCGTTTAATGCACTGTGAGTGGAAAAAGTTAATTTCACGCTATCTGGAGTATGACTAAAATGGATGCTATTTTAGGTGGAATGATAGAGAAATAAAGGATTATTTAAAAAAAAAACAAAAAAAAAAACACCACCAATGGAGATAAGCCTGGGCAGAAGTAGACAGAACTGGAAGTCTGGGTTAAACTCAAATTTTGAGTTTTGTCCTGAAGGAACCTTTAAAGGAGTTTCCTCCCCAGATAGAACACCTTTCAGAATGTGGCACCCATAGCTAACAGTAAGTCGCCTCCCCTGCAGTGTCCACTGTAGTATTGCAGAACAAATATACCTCGAATCTCCCCAAACAGGAGCCACTCAAACACAGCAACTTTCCATCCTGGCTCAGAGGTGGTGTCTGGATTGGTTAATTTTATCTCTATTATGTCCATATGCACTAATGCCCTTCATGAGCCAACAACTAACTCCAGAGCAAATGATAAATATCCCGAAGAAGACATGATCCAAGTCTGGGAGGAAGATGGCCACATGACAAATGTCACTATCTAGTCTTCGAGAGCAAGGTCCAGGTCTTATGTACTGTTGGCACTGCTCCAAAACATGAAGGTAAGCAAAGACGGTTAACCCGAGATGTATAATCAAACAATTTTATTTGAGGCCAAACACAGCACAATTCGATGCCAGGCCTGCAATTTCATCAGATACCCAAAAAAGAGGCAGTTCAACCTAAGAAACATAATGTACAGATTTGATCAATTTGACAATATTGCTCAATTACAACATATCAGGATCACCATAGTTATATAACGTCATACACAGGACCAACTGTATATAAGAGTCCCTGGTCATACTTACGACACCTATGATTGTATAACTTTGCCTAGTATCGGAGGACTGATATAGCAGTATTCATTTAGTTTTCTCAGTGTATAATTTAAGGGGTATTCCTATCACAGACATCTATGACATATCCACAGGATGAAGAGTTAGCCACGCATGTGAAATGGTTTAGACTTTCAGTGACCACGGCACTTACAATAGACCAATGTCGAGACTCCACTTGATCACTGTGAGGTATGCCAGCAGAGGCAACTTGGTACCTGTCACCATATGATGTGTAATTGCATTGAATCTTTATACATAGCCTAAGTTGAGCACCATAGACAGAGAGCATCTTCCCAACACCTATTACAAGAGGAGCCACCATCATTTCTGTTAGTATTGACCATCTAGCCTCCCATTAAGTGCTCGAAAAGTGTGAACATGCTTGAGGCTTTCCTGTCGTGTGTGACAGTTGGATTAGTGTACACCATGAACCCATGTGCATCCATGGTAATGTGGACCGAGTAGTCTCGAGATGTGCAATGCTCAGACTACTTTTTCTCATGACACGCAGCTGAGTCATATAATTGCTCTACCTGTCTTGGATAATGTTAGATCCTTAGTATGTTCGTTCACGCTAAAGGTCGATGTTTCAAATTTGTTCTCACATGTTTTATATTGTTATCTCGTATATGCCAAAATGACAGACCTATTGTGAGTAACCCGTATCCACAAATCACTCTGGTGTTCTAAAGCTGTAAATGGTTTAGTAATTTTATAATCATATACATAAGCTGGCATCGACATGTTGAATTAAAAGAAATCACATATTGTTTACATTTTTTTACCCCATAAATAAATTTAAATCTGTCATAATGCACATCACTATTTCAGCTATATCAATTAAAAAAACGCTGTTCTCCCAGGTCATTTTCACCCTTTGTAGCTTCTTTGCTCACCCTTCTGCAGCTCTGGTCTTTGCAGTCTCTGTTGGCGGGCAGCAGTTCATCCCATGTGACCATCAAGAAGCTTCATCTTCCAAGATACGCCCCAGACATTGCAGTTCCATACATCCACATTTGCAACATATTGCCATATCTAAATGAATTATGCCTGCAATTCTGAATTCATGTTGTTTATGCACCTTGTGCACTTTATATCTTTAATCTGTAAATAAATCCTGAACTTTGAACTCTATTGAAGGAATATATCTACAAGTGTTGAAGAGGGGTTCAAGCACTCTGATGTCCACAGCCCCCCACATCTACAAGGAGTGCTCAGACCTTCCGCTCAAATTTATTTTTAAAATGCATACGCTTGCTTCTGGATCGGTCTGTCAGAGAGAGGCGAAGGAACAAACGAAAGGAGCTGCAGTCTTTGACTGTAAATAGTAAGAAGCCAGTTTATAGGCAGGCGAATGCATGCTCCCAGTAACCCTGGAGTGGGGAACAACCACTTTAAAGAGTCTGTCAGCAGATTTGAACCTATGACACTGGCTGACCAGTTGCATGTACTTTTGGCAGCTGAAGGCATCTGTGTTAGTCCCATGTTCATACAGTGGATATAAAAAGTCTACACACCTCTGTTAAAATGTCAGGTTTCTGTGCTGTAAAAAATTAGACAAAGATAAATCATTTCAGAACTTTTTCCACCTTTAATGTGACTTATAAACTGTACAACTCAATTGAAAAACAAACTGAAATCTTGTAGGTAGAGGGAAGAAAAAATATAAAAATAAAATAATATGGTTGCATAAGTGTGCACACCCTTAAACTAATACTTTGTTGAATCACCTTTTGATTTTATTACAGAACTCAGTCTTTTTGGGTATGAGTCTATCAGCATGGCACATTTTGACTTGGCAAGATTTGCCCACTCTTCTTTGCACAAACACTCCAAATCTGTCAGATTGCGAGGGCATCTCCTGTGCACAGCCCTCTTCAGATCGCCCCACAGATTTTCAATCGGATTCTGGTCTGAGCTCTGGCCGGGCCATTCCAAAACTTTAATCTTCTTCTGGTGAAGCCATTCCTTTGTTGATTTGGATGTATGCTTTGGGTCGTTGTCATGCTGAAAGATGAAGTTCCTCTTCATGTTCAGCTTTCTAGCAGAATGTAATGGGGGAATATTAATCACCAATATTTATGCAAATATCGATAATTAATATTCATAAATGGGAGGAACCATCTAGTGATAACTCCGCCCATTTATGCCTTTATATATTAACAACACATACTTTCGCTATGCTCTACACTGATCACTTATGCTAACTGCATGCGCCTTACTAACTCGCTACCGCTAACAAGTACACGCTACACAAAAGGGTACAAATATAACAGTATTTATTACACCAAACAATACACTAACAATACACTACGCACGCAGTACACCACAATACACTACGCACGCAGTACACTACAATACACTACGCACGCAGTACACTATAATACACTACGTACGCAGTACACTACAATACAGCACTAAATATTCAATCCTAAACTACACTACACATTCCCAATTCCACCCATAAACTAACTAGACAGTTCACACATACAAGTATATTAGTCTAGCAATACGTTATATCTATATATATTCATGGATCAATGGATATGAATATATATACATATAGACGTACACACCGCAGTGCAGAAACAGTACTACAATAAACACAATACAAGCCTAACTACACTACACAATCCCAAATTCCACCCCACATACTATCTATACATTACAATAATACATCATACACACAAATATCAGTAACCCACCCCACCTGACTATTCACTGTCCCTACGGGGTACGACGAGGGTTAATGGTGGCCTCACAGGGGTGTAAACCGACCACAAACACAAAGGGTTAACAATGGGGATAATATCAGAACTGTACAGCAATGCAAGGGTGAATATCCTGCAAGTGTACAGTGGGAAGGGGGGGGGGGGTGTGTGGCAGGGTTAGAGCAGGGGTTACCACCAGGGGTTAATCAGGGTAGGGAAAGGGTTACACGGTGGATCAGGGTGTCCAGTAACATGGCAAGGGTAAGGGGTTACAGGACCAGGGGTGATATGTGAGGGGTAGGTAGGGGCTACACAGGTATACTTAGGCCTTATCCAGGTGGTCATCATGAAGCTGCTCTCTTCCCTGCATCTCTGAATCTAGTCTGGTTGCAAGAGACCGCATGTCTGCCATGCTGGGGGTTTTATATCCCAAAAGCAACCCCTCCTCCTTCCTCAGGGATGTGACATCATAGTGTCACTGTGACGTATGCCTGCCTACAATCCCCAGAGTCCCCCCCCCCCTAGTCCCAAAGATGCTGGGAGTAGTGGGATGGAGTTTTAGCCATGGGCAGAGGTGTGGAAAAACAGGTTCTCTGATTAGAAGGTCCCCTCACAAATGGTGCCAAAGCGTCTGATTGCTTTGGGCCTGAACAAAAGGGGACTAGATGCTAATCAGCTGTTATCCTACAGGCTAAACAACTCTGTTGATAACAGTTGGAATTGCATATATGCATATATATATCCACAGATGCTTGGGGGCTCATCTATAAACACATACTGTCATGCTGACATAAGTGTATATACATAGACACGTGTGCAAATACATACACACATATCTATATATACACACACCCTCGCATATATCTGGGGCATACAGGGGACATATATAAGGGGGCACATATATATACTAATATAAGGGGGATTATAAGGGGGCACAGCTTCCAGGGACCACATATTTCCCACAGGGGCCACCATGAGCCCCTGGGGATCACCATGGGCATCACCCCATGATGCGGTGGTTAATGTATGCATATATATACCATACATGCCCGCACGTGTTTGCAGGCATGCATGGATATATATGCACACGTCTCAACCGTTCCTCAACAATCCCCCTGTTGTCGGAATATAATACGACAATATAATGGGGGAACGGGTTGAGATATGTTTGCCCCCCTTCAACCCCATCTTTGGTGGAAGTTCAGGAAGAACTGTAGTGCACACTGATATTTAGGTACTTAGACATCCCCAATCCAGCTTCCTCCGACCTGCCCTTCTGTCTTCTTCTTGACATCTTTAGGATACCACACACCCACAGTCTCTTGGTTAGCTGGTCTTTCTTTAACAGTCTTAGTGTCGGCCACCCCCACTTTGGAGTGACCACACCCCCACAGTCTCTCGGTAATTCTGCCGATCTTCAGGTATCTTCGTCCCCCCCAATTCTGGAGCGGGTTCACCCTTACAGTCTTTACCTTTCTATAACAGTCTCTTGGTGTCGGCCACCCCCACTTTGGAGTGACCACACCCCCACAGTCTCTCGGTAATTCTGCCGATCTTCAGGTATCTTCGCCCCCCCCCAATTCTGGAGCGGGTTCACCCTTACAGTCTTTGTCCCAACTTTCTTCTATCCAACATCTGTTTCCATCTTGATGGGTGCGGTTCTCCCGTGGACAGATTAATAGGTCTTTACAAGGCAGGTCAGACTCTTAAGCGGTGATGTCATAGTACCTAAATTCTACTGCGGAGAACACCTCCGCCACACTACACCTCCAGCCCTTCCCTTAAGAACCTCACCGTTCCAGGGTTCAAGGTGGCAAATGAATGATGCCTGTCCCTATCGTGACCTAACCTTATCCCCATTCACACAAAATACATGCCACATCCCTCCCAACACCACCAAATTCCATTAAATGTGTGTACCCATAGAGACTAATGCAACCTGGCATATCTCTACACCTCCAAAGACACAGGTAGGTCGCAGACCCCTGTGTCAATGGGAAACTACTATAGGATGCAAATGTGTACAGCCAAATAATAACTCACCGCAATGCGTTGGGCGAGTTTCCCTGGGTATAGGCTGTCACACATTTGTACCTAAAGTTTCTATGGGTACACAATCAACCAACATAATCAATCAATAAATACAATGTGCTATGGGGTTTCAGGGTAGTACAAGTTATACGTCCCGAACCCTCATAGGAAACAAAGTGTGTCCATACAATATTTGGCTACAGGAACAATGTTTGAGTTATGTCCTGAGCCTCCTCCTCCGGATAGTTCTGTAAAGTTCTGTCTGGTTCTGGTGTATTTGGTCAGTAAGTCCCTTGACCCTCAGATTACGATGACCAGAACCAGAAGAAGTTTCACTGGGTGAAACAATTGAATAAGTTCTTCCACCCGAACGTCTCCCAAGTCTTCCTCCAGAGCCTTAAATAATGCTCCCGCTGGATTGTGGCACAGTCTTCTCTAGAACACCTCTAGGCAGAGGTCGCTTAGTTGCCAAAATCCAGTGGGATCCTCTGGAGCTTCAAAACAGTGTCAGGGGGAATAGCTGGCCTCTTCTGTGGCATCTCCTAGGTTTTTCTTCCGCTCCATATAAAAATCACACCTATGGCAGAAGAAAATACCAGGCGCTCCCAGGGGAGATTCTCCCCTAACAGTGCAATTAATGTGAAAATTTCCAGCACCAATACCTTTGACCCATGGGTAGAGAAAGGCATTGAGCTGCCCTTTATCTCACAGGACCCCTCGTTATCCCAACACTGGTGTCTTAACACCGTACCTTCAGAGGATTGCATCCTCTGCTGCACATCCCTCTGCACCAACAGATAAGGATGGCCACCCTACTAGGTTGGGATAACTGGAGCTCTGTGGACAAAGCACCATCTTGTTATTGATGGCACCGTATCCCCGTCCGCTCGTGTGTACCCAGGCCGATTTCCCCCTGTGATCCCATCTTGTGGAGGCCTGCAGAACCAATGGCATAGGCATGCCCCGGCTCCCCAGGACCCCACAACACAAGAACACAGTCCACACTCTGCTGCCAAACACTCTGCGTCCAATCCCTATCAGAGCTGTGCTACCTGACCGGACTAGAATTAAGTGCGCAGCACAACATTACACCAATGTTGTCTGTCCGCCCCAGTCCCCAGCGCAACACAGCCCTACCGAAAACCTGGAGCACAACAGTGCTATCTGTATCGATCTGAGACCCTGGTTGCCCAGAATAATATCACATCATCCTTTGTGTGCTGCATGGAGAAGGTCCTTATGCCTTCTCCCGACCAGCAGGATTTCCCGTGTGATATTATCTGCTCGCGAACCTATACGTTCTCGATCCACAGTATAACACTGTTCCACTCCAAGGGGACACAGAATGAAACAAAGACAGCAGACGGGACTTACAACACTACATAAATCAGCATGGTAGAACACATCCGTAGACAAGGACTACCACCATCAACATCAAGAAAAACTTACAAACAGATAACAAAACACATAACATGGACATACACAGGGAACAAACGGTGTAACAAATAGTACAGGGGTGTCAAATGTTGCCTAGCCTAGCTTGGCCACTCTGACCCCTCAGCAGCTGGTGATGCTGCTGAGAGGTAACTCCTTTATGGCCAAGCTGACTAGACCCCACTGCACAATTTGTTACCTGGCTGATACTGTTGGACACATTGCAATTACTTGCACAAGGGCAATTCCTTGCAATGTGTCCTTTGTTCCCACACCTGAAACACGTGACTTGGTTTCCTGTCCTGTGTGTTTTGCAGTGTCTCGCTATGTGACCTAGGCCACCACATGCAAAACATCTGATGTTTGCTCTGCATGGCCCAGGTCCATCTACACTGCAGTCGTGCTCCCTTCTCCTGAATTGTACCATCCTCAGGGACGCACTCTTCAACACAGTTCTTTTTCCTAAAGTCAGGGAAAAATCTCTGTTAGTCTGGACCGGCTTGACCTGATGATTTGACCGGTCACAGACTACTCTCCCCCCTTGTGGCCCTGCACAGGGCAACGTTTTGGGAGATTCCGACCCTGGCTTTACGGAAAAAGAAAGGGCCGGCACCAACTTGGTGATAACCTGTTGCATGCCAGACATTAGCTGGGACCTTACAGCAACCTGAGCCTTCAATTTGGCTACCGTCACGTCAGTAGAGGCAGTCCGCTCCTTGAAGGCATTGACTTCAGTATAAGACTGAGTCAACTTAGCCTCAATTTCCTCCTTCTGCCTCTGCAGCTCTACCAACTGTGACTCTATCCCAGCCACCTGCGCATCTCGGTCAACAGTAGACTGCACATTCTCTGCCAGCTGTGCCCGCAATGCCGAAACCTGGTCCGAATTACTAGCACAGCATTGGCAGTGAATGGCCGGAGGAATTGTCTCCGTTGACTGAGACACCAGCGCCACTTCCTTTGGCTTACAGATGCTAGCCTCAAACGTGTGAACGAGTTTGGCCAGCATCCGAAGCCGTTTGGTGGCCTTGTTCAAAACCGTCCGTTTGTTAACACAAAGCTTGTCGTAACTACAAGCCTGTGCTAACAAATCGGACCACAGCATTTCTGCTGACTTGTATGTAGTGGGGAGGATGGGGTTAAATGTGCTGTGTTTGCTCAAGTGTTGCAGTGTGGGGAAGTCCATACTCACCGTTTGATGAGTGTCCATCTTCTTCTTGGCGCCGTACCTCGCAGCTGCTTGGAAGAAGTCCATTTTCCCGGATCGCCTCTTCCCGACCAGCCTGACTTGTACGCCGCTCCCACGAAGATGGATCTCCTTCAGTGATGTGTCTTCTTCTCCCTTGCAATCACTTGAGCGATGCAGTGACCGTGTAAAGCAAACAGCAGAATATTAATACACAGATAGACAATAGATTCTCTGCTAAAGATTTTGATCCGTGTTTGGTGCTGTGAGGTAGAGCCGCGTTACCTGTCCGAATTATCAGGTCCTAGACGCTCAGACCACTGACCGCGTCTCTCTTGCCTGATAATTGACAGTATAACCGAACACAGATTTCAAAATCTAAGCAGTGGGCCTGGCTCGCCAATGTAAAGGGAGGATATTAATCACCAATATTTATGCAAATATCGATAATTAATATTCATAAATGGGAGGAACCATCTAGTGATAACTCCGCCCATTTATGCCTTTATATATTAACAACACATACTTTCGCTATGCTCTACACTGATCACTTATGCTAACTGCATGCGCCTTACTAACTCGCTACCGCTAACAAGTACACGCTACACAAAAGGGTACAAATATAACAGTATTTATTACACCAAACAATACACTAACAATACACTACGCACGCAGTACACCACAATACACTACGCACGCAGTACACTACAATACACTACGCACGCAGTACACTATAATACACTACGTACGCAGTACACTACAATACAGCACTAAATATTCAATCCTAAACTACACTACACATTCCCAATTCCACCCATAAACTAACTAGACAGTTCACACATACAAGTATATTAGTCTAGCAATACGTTATATCTATATATATTCATGGATCAATGGATATGAATATATATACATATAGACGTACACACCGCAGTGCAGAAACAGTACTACAATAAACACAATACAAGCCTAACTACACTACACAATCCCAAATTCCACCCCACATACTATCTATACATTACAATAATACATCATACACACAAATATCAGTAACCCACCCCACCTGACTATTCACTGTCCCTACGGGGTACGACGAGGGTTAATGGTGGCCTCACAGGGGTGTAAACCGACCACAAACACAAAGGGTTAACAATGGGGATAATATCAGAACTGTACAGCAATGCAAGGGTGAATATCCTGCAAGTGTACAGTGGGAAGGGGGGGGGGGGGGTGTGGCAGGGTTAGAGCAGGGGTTACCACCAGGGGTTAATCAGGGTAGGGAAAGGGTTACACGGTGGATCAGGGTGTCCAGTAACATGGCAAGGGTAAGGGGTTACAGGACCAGGGGTGATATGTGAGGGGTAGGTAGGGGCTACACAGGTATACTTAGGCCTTATCCAGGTGGTCATCATGAAGCTGCTCTCTTCCCTGCATCTCTGAATCTAGTCTGGTTGCAAGAGACCGCATGTCTGCCATGCTGGGGGTTTTATATCCCAAAAGCAACCCCTCCTCCTTCCTCAGGGATGTGACATCATAGTGTCACTGTGACGTATGCCTGCCTACAATCCCCAGAGTCCCCCCCCCCCCTAGTCCCAAAGATGCTGGGAGTAGTGGGATGGAGTTTTAGCCATGGGCAGAGGTGTGGAAAAAACAGGTTCTCTGATTAGAAGGTCCCCTCACAAATGGTGCCAAAGCGTCTGATTGCTTTGGGCCTGAACAAAAGGGGACTAGATGCTAATCAGCTGTTATCCTACAGGCTAAACAACTCTGTTGATAACAGTTGGAATTGCATATATGCATATATATATCCACAGATGCTTGGGGGCTCATCTATAAACACATACTGTCATGCTGACATAAGTGTATATACATAGACACGTGTGCAAATACATACACACATATCTATATATACACACACCCTCGCATATATCTGGGGCATACAGGGGACATATATAAGGGGGCACATATATATACTAATATAAGGGGGATTATAAGGGGGCACAGCTTCCAGGGACCACATATTTCCCACAGGGGCCACCATGAGCCCCTGGGGATCACCATGGGCATCACCCCATGATGCGGTGGTTAATGTATGCATATATATACCATACATGCCCGCACGTGTTTGCAGGCATGCATGGATATATATGCACACGTCTCAACCGTTCCTCAACACAGAAGCCTGAAGGTTTTGTGCCAATATTGACTGGTATTTGGAACTGTTCATAATTCCCTCTAGCTTAACTAAGGCCCCAGTTCCAGCTGAAGAAAAACAGCCCCAAAGCATGATGCTACCACCACCATGCTTCACTGTGGGAATGGTGTTCTTTTGGTGATGTGCAGTGTTGTTTTTGGGCCAAACATATCTTTTGAAATTATGGCCAAAAAGTTCAACTTTGGTTTCATCAGACCATAACACCTTTTCCCACTTTTGGGAGACTTCAGATGTGTTTTTGCAAAATGTTGCCTGGCTTAGATGTTTTTCTTCATAAGAAAAGGCTTTCGTCTTGCCATTCTACCCCATAGCCCAGACATATGAAGAATACAGGAGATTGTTGTCACATGTACCACACAGCCAGTACTTGCCAGATATTCCTACAGCTCCTTTAATGTTGCTGTAGGCCTCTTGGTAGCCTCCCAGACCAGTTTTCTTCTCATCTTTTCATCAATTTTGGAGGGACGTCCAGTTCTTGGTAATGTCACTGTTGTGCCATATTTTCTCCACTTGATGATGACTGTCTTCACTGTGTTCCATGGTATATCTAATGCCTTGGAAATTCTTTTGTACCCTTCTCCTGACTGATACCTTTTAACAACGAGATCCCTCTGATGTTTTGGAAGCTCTCTCTGGACCATGGCTTTTGCTGTGGGTTGCGACTAAGAAAATTTCAGGAAAGACCAACTAGAGCAGCTGAAGTTTATTTGGGTTAATCAGAGGCACTTTAAATGATGGCAGGTGTATGCTGACCCCTAATTAACATGATTTTGAATGTGATTGCTTAATTCTGAGCACAGCTACATCCCCAGTTATAAGAGGGTGTGCACACTTATGCAACCACATTATTTTAGTTTTTAGTTTTTTCTTCCCTCCACCTAAAAGATTTCAGTTTGTTTTTCAATTGAGTGGTACAGTTTATAGGTCACATTAAAGGTGGAAAAAGTTCTGAAATGATTTATCTTTGTCTAATTTTTTTACATCACAGAAACCTGACATTTTAACAGGGGTGTGTAGACCTTTTATATCCACTGTATGTGTCCTCTTGGGAAGTTAAGCTGCCACCAGAGATTCTCTACCCTCGCTCCATCCCAGAGACCTGCATGTTGGCCAAGCTGAGCTTGGATTGGTATGGAGGGGTCAGGAGAGATAGCCGACAGGTATTTCATATATATGGTCAGCCTAACCTAGATATTTTCCCTGGTAGTTTTCATATTGAATAAAGACTTGTTGGAAACTGTTCTATTTTGTGTCCTTGAGTATGAAAGTACGATTTATATAATGACATCAAAAGGACAATTGATCTTCTATGAAAAGGTTTCGGAACTAAAAGATAAATAAAAGAGTTGGAGGTGCTGAAATTTGCATGGCAGTCTACGCAGGTGGGTTCCTATCTGTCTGAATGAAGAATCTGGATTTTAGTGTGTGACACCTGCCTTTGTGTGTGGGTGTTTATAGACGATCACAACTGATGTCTTCCTAAACCAGCGACTATTTAAAAGCTTAGTTCCTGATGCCTGGAGGTAAGCAGATGTGATGACCTCAGTGGAGGGATGGATGACAACAGTAATGATGAAAGAATAATTGAACATATTGTATTCAGGAGCCTGCATGACTGACTGCTCAAGCATCTGCATTAGGTACAGTTATTGAAGTGGAAATCTTCGTGTTTTTGTCAGAAATTTAATCAATGGTTTTATTGATAAGAGAGTCATTCATCATGATCTTCCAGACTTGGAAGATGGACGATAAACACCTAGGAGGTCTGTACGTTTTCACCACCTGTATATTAAAGCCAAACTTAATATTACAGAATTGTTACCAACATTACATAAGCAATGCTTTACATCATAAATGATCTTACTGTTTATGGTTTTTACTATGTGTCATTTGCTGCATCTTGGTTCGCCTTGGTTGCCTTCATAACCTTTAGTATTGGCATAGTTCTGCCAAATTGGGGAGAAAAAATACATATAAAGGGGTTATGAGACTTATTTTTTCCCGAAACACCACCACTTTTGTCCACAGGCTGAGTCAGGTATTAAAGTTTATCACATTTAGTTCATTAGGGCTAAGCTGCAAAACCAGGCACAGCATATGCATGATTGGCACTGGTTTGGAGAACAAATGGAGACCCTTTTTAGGGCACATGGAAGAGAGAATGTGCTTAAAGGGTTGGGCAAATTGCAAAAAAATTAAATTTCCAATAGCCCCTATAATATTGATTTTGTAAAAAGCAGCATATTATTTTTTTCCATCACTCTCATGACGGCAGCTTAACTACCTATATGCCTCGGTCAGTAGCAACTGCGGCATCTAGGCAGATACACAGAGATCACCTTTAATCACAATCAAGGGGAACCAATGTGTTGTCATGGAAATAGGCCTGCCATGCCTGTAATAGTATTAGCCTTATTGACTCTCTGTCACTGTTGCACTGATATAACTTAATGCACTGCTATACAAAGTACCGTATATATCACTGCATTGTAAAATCCAAGTGTGCTAATAAATGTAAAAGTAATTGAAAGTTAATTTATATTTATTTATCCATTAAAGATTATTTATATAATAAAAAATAAATAAAACAATTTTTTCCATAAAGATAACATGTTATTTACACCATGTAAAAAAAAAAATATATAACTGAACTATTCTTATTTGTCCTCAAAAAATTGTAACATGTACTCAATATGGCACAATGAAACCACATCCCGTCCTACAAAAAATAAGCCTGTATATGGCTACATCGGCGGAAAAATGTATACATTCTCACTAGAGATGAGCGAATCGAAGTTGAGGCACTGGAATTCGATCCGAATTTCAGGAAAAATTTGATTTGCACCAAATCCAAATTTCCTCACGCTTCGTGGTAACAAATCAAATTTTTTACTAAAATGGATGCTGCACATGTTAGGACATGTTGCAAAGAACTCACCCACAATGCCATGCATGCAGCCAATCAGCAGCCAGCCAGCCCTGTGATGTCACAGCCCTATAAATAGCCTCAGCCATCTTGGATTCAGCCATTTTCCAGTGTACTTAGTGCAGAGAGAGACGTCAGCAGGCACTAGGGACGGTGCTAAGAAAATACTTTATTATGCTGAAAAAACGATTTACCAGTTCAGGGAAAGGTTATTCAAGGTGTAGGGAAAGCATAGGGAGGCATCTTCTACACCAGGGGTCAGCAACCTTCGACACTCCAGATGTGATGAAACTACAACTCCCAGCATGCTCCATTCATTTGTATGGGAGTTCTGAAAACAGCTAAGCAATTGTGCATGCTGGGAGTCGTAGTTTCACCACAGGTTGCTCTGAAGGTTGCACCGAAGGTTGCTGATCCCTGATCTACATTATAAAAGAAGAACAGGGTGCAACAGGAGAGTGTACAGCCTGGGTAATAGGAGCGATTCTATTACACCTTGATGCACTTATTGGGGATCCAAACTGCTATTATACTGCTGCTTTTAGGTTTGCACTAGATAATATCTCTGTAATTCCAGCAAACCTTGTTTGTTATTGTGGCGCAAGTTTTGTGTTGCAGGGTGTATTTATAGGAAATATACGTACATCATATTAACCGTTCTGCGGTGCATTTAAATTGTTCTACAGTTTCTTTTGGGGTGTATTAGAGTAAAAAAAGGATGTGTTATTTGCCGTTTTGCGGTGCAATGTACAGTCGTGGCCAAAAGTTTTGAGAATGACACAAATATTAGTTTTCACAAAGTTTGCTGCTAAACTGCTTTTAGATCTTTGTTTCTTATGCACATGGGAAGGAATAATGCAAGTCACCCGTACATACTAAATGGTAAAACACTTGGTAACACTGACATGGAAAAGGATCTAGGAATTTTAATAAACAGCAAACTAAGCTGCAAAAAACAGTGTCAGGCAGCTGCTGCCAAGGCCAATAAGATAATGGGTTGCATCAAAAGGGGCATAGATGCCCGTGATGAGAACATATTCCTGCCACTTTACAAATCATTAGTCAGACCACACATGGAGTACTGTGTACAGTTCTGGGCTCCAGTGAACAAGGAAGACATAGCAGAGCTGGAGAGGGTCCAGAGGAGGGCAACTAAAGTAATAACTGGAATGGGGCAACTACAGTACCCTATAAGATTATCAAAATTAGGGTTATTCACGTTAGAAAAAAGACGACTGAGGGGAGATCTAATTACTATGTATAAATATATCAGGGGTCAGTACAGAGATCTTTCCCATCATCTATTTATCCCCAGGACTGTAACTGTGACGAGGGGACATCCTCTGCGTCTGGAGGAAAGAAGGTTTGTACACAAACATAGAAGAGGATTCTTTACGGTAAGAGCAGTGAGACTATGGAGCTCTCTGCCTGAGGAGGTGGTGATGGTGAGTACAATAAAGGAATTCAAGAGGGGCCTGGATGTATTTCTGGAGCGTAATAATATTACAGGCTATAGCTACTAGAGAGGGGTCGTTGATCCAGGGAGATATTCTGATTGCATGATTGGAGTCGGGAAGGAATTTTTTATTCCCCTAAAGTGAGGAAAATTGGCTTCTACCTCACAGGGTTTTTTTTGCCTTCCTCTGGATCAACTTGCAGGATAACAGGCCGTTCTGGATGGACAAATGTCTTTTTTCGGCCTTATGTGCTATGTTACTATGTTATGTACTATGTTACTATTTATGCAAAGAGTCAGTATTTGCAGTGTTGGCCCTTCTTTTTCAGGACCTCTGCAATTCGACTGGGCATGCTCTCAATCAACTTCTGGGCCAATTCCTGACTGATAGCAACCCATTCTTTCATAATCACTTCTTGGAGTTTGTCAGAATTAGTGGGTTTTTGTTTGTCCACCCGCCTCTTGAGGATTGACCACAAGTTCTCAATGGGATTAAGATCTGGGGCGTTTCCAGGCCATGGACCCAAAATGTCAACGTTTTGGTCCCCGAGCCACTTAATTATCACTTTTGCCTTATGGCACGATGCTCCATCGTGCTGGAAAATGCATTGTTCTTCACCAAACTGTTGTTGGATTGTTGGAAGAAGTTGCTGTTGGAGGGTGTTTTGGTACCATTCTTTATTCATGGCTGTGTTTTTGGGAAAAATTGTGAGTGACCCCACTCCCTTGGATGAAAAGCAACCCCACATATGAATGGTCTCAGGATGCTTTACTGTTGGCATGACACAGGACTGATGGTAGCGCTCACCTTTTCTTCTCCGGACAAGCCTTTTTCCAGATGCCCCAAACAATCAGAAAGAGGCTTCATCAGAGAATATGACTTTGCCCCAGTCCTCAGCAGTCCATTCACCAAACTTTCTGCAGAAGATCAATCTGTCCCTGATGTTTTTTTTGGAGAGAAGTGGCTTCTTTGCTGCCCTTCTTGACACCAGGCCATCTTCCATCTTCTTGACACCTGCCTGCTGCCATTCCTGAGCAAGCTCTGCACTGGTGGCACTCCGATCCCGCAGCTGAATCCTCTTTAGGAGGCGATCCTGGCGCTTGCTGGACTTTCTTGGATGCCCTGAAGCCTTCTTAACAAGAATTGAACCTCTTTCCTTGAAGTTCTTAATGATCCTATAAATTGTTGATTGAGGTGCAATCTTAGTAGCCACAATATCCTTGCCTGTGAAGCCATTTTTATGCAACGCAATGATGGCTGCACGCGTTTCTTTGCAGGTCACCATGGTTAACAATGGAAGAACAATGATTTCAAGCATCACCCTCCTTTTAACATGTCAAGTCTGCCATTTTACCCAATCAGCCTGACATAATGATCTCCAGCCTTGTGCTCGTCAACATTCTCACCTGAGTTAACAAGACGATTACTGAAATGATCTCAGCAGGTCCTTTAATGACAGCAATGAAATGCAGTGGAAAGGTTTTTTTGGGATTAAGTTAATTTTAATGGCAAAGAAAGACTATGCAATTCATCTGATCACTCTTCATAACATTCTGGAGTATATGCAAATTGCTATTATAAAAACTTAAGCAGCAACTTTTCCAATTTCCAATATTTATGTAATTCTCAAAACTTTTGGCCACGACTGTACTACAAACTTTTTTTGGGGTGTGTTTAATAGTCTAAAAAGTACGTATTATTTGCCGTTCTGTGGTGCAGTTACTTGGTACTACAGTCTTTTTTGGGGTGTATAAGTGTAAAAAAAAGTATGTATTATTGCCGCTCTGCGGTCAAGTTACATTGTCCTAGAGCTTTTTTGGGATGTATTAATTTCCATTTAATTTAATTATTTTATCAGGCAGCAGAAGAAGGGGGGGGTGGCAGCAGGAGTCGCAGCGCTGTCACCTAGCAGTCATGTCTTGTCATGACTCGGTTTTTTACTTCGTCGCAAGTGACATCAGACACCCCCAGCCAAGAGTCGGGGGGTTCTGCAGACACAACCCTTAGTTGGCATGGCCCGGGAGCATGCCCTGCGCCATCATCTGTCCTCAACCTGCCTTTGTCCTTTTCTGTTCCCTCTGCTTCACTTTTCAGCAAGGACGAGCTACTACAGGACAGTCAGCAGCTACTGCCCAGCCAAGATCTGGAGGAGAGATCCGCGCTTCCTCCGGTAGGCAGGCAAGTAGTGATGAGTTGCGCAGGAGCTGATGTTGCGAGCGGTCAAGCTCCTGGCCCTGAGACCATTGAGGCGGACAACAGTGACGTGCAGACAGTAGTGGATGATGATAAAGCCAATCGCACTTGGGAGCCGGGTGAAGAAAGGGCTTCATCATCATCAGGAGAAGAGGGTGGCAGTTTGTGCATGATGCAACGCCTGAGCCAGCGAGGTAGTAGCGTGGCCGGGAGTCAGCAGGGTGGCAGTAGTGAGAGGTTGGGAGCCAAACGTGCCCGGGGTAGACCGCCCACTTTGCAGGAGCCTACATGCCCAGGAAGTAGCAGTGAAGGGGTTCGCAGAGGCAGCAATAGCAGGCAGTCAGTATGGAGTGTTGAAGGGAAAATGTCATACTTAGCAGTGTGGCAGTTTTTTGTTAGACCGCCGGGGGAGTAGAACATGGCCATTTGCCGAATTTGTGGGCAGAAGGTGAAACGTGGGCAGGGTGCCAATGTTGGCTCCACCGCCCTGCATCAACACATGCAGTGTCACCATATAGTGGCCTGGGAGAACAATGGCTCCGATGTGCTGGTTCAGCCAGCCGCAGCAACCGGTGGCATGCACCCAATTTCATGCAGTCAAGGCTTCACCACCTCAGCCAAAAGAAGCTGTCTGTCCTTCCCATCAATTGCTGGTCCTGATGCTCCTCCTCCTCCTACTCCTCGTCAGTCATTCCGTCAGCAATCAATCACCGAAGCGATTGCCAAGAGACAACAGTATGCGTGCACTCATCAAATGGCGCAGAAGCTGAACGTGCTGCTGGCCAAGTTGCTGGTGCTGCAGTCCCTCCCTTTCCAAGTGGTGTACTGTCCACCTTTCAGAGAACTAATGGCTTGTGCAAAGCCGAGGTGGAGAGTCCCAAGCTGTCATTTCTTTGCCAAAAAGGCAGTACCAGCCTTTCACACCTATGTAGAAAAGAAGGTGGACCAGTCCTTGAGCCTGTTGGTGTCTGCTAAAGTGCACGGCAGCGCCGACGAGTGGAGCTGTAACTACGGTCAAGGACAATATATGTCCTTTACGGCCCACTGTGTAAATGTGGTTCCTGCCCAGCTACACCAGCAACTTGGCCAGGTGACGTCGCTTCCACCTCCACGTTCTCACGCCGTTGGTCCTGAGACAATGTCCATCTCTGCCTCCTCATCCTCCACCATGTCCTCAGCCTCCACAGGGACAATTCACAGTGCCCCACCAGCATACCACATTGGAGGGCACAGTGGTGTCACGCTGTTCTGCACCTAGTTTGCCTGAGTGAACGGAGTCACACAGGGGAGGAATTGCGCCATGTCCTTCATCAAGAAATCGAATCCTGACTTTCTCCTCAAACATGGTGTCGACGCTGCGTCAAGAAGAGCTGAGCCATGCGACCTGCATGGCGCACATGTTCAATTTAGTTGTAAAGCGGTTCCTGAAGTCTTCTGCCCATCTGCAAGACATCCTGAAAATGTCCAGGAAACTTTGCATGCACTTCAGCTACTCGTACACCGCAAAGCACACCCTCCTTGAGCTGCAACGGCATCCCCCAACATAGGCTGATATGAGACGTTGCCACCTGTTGAAATTCCACCCTCATATGTTGGACCGATTATATGAACAGAGAAACGCCATAAACGATTTCTTGATGATACAGGCAGACAGGCTGTGTAACTTTGATGTTAGCCAATGGCAGCTCGTGCGTGACACCTGTAGTTTTCTCTGGCGCTTTCAGGAGGCCACTTTATTTGTCAGTCGCCAGGACTACGGGTTGAACAATGTAATTCCACTGATTTATATCCTGGAACAGATGCTGCTAAATCTGGCTGGGCAGGGGACAGGAGACGTGGCGACTAGTGTTGATCGAGCACCGTAGTGCTCGGGGGCTCGGGCCAAACACATCGGGATGTTCAGGTGCTCGACCGTGCACCCAAGTATAATGGAAGTCAATGGGTAAACCCGAGCATTAAGCCGGGTACCCCCTGGGGAGGGTGCCTGGTTCATAGGAAAATGTCAGAAATTGATGGAAACACCACCAAAATGGTTCTGGAACAGCATGGGGAGGCTGTCTAGATGTATCTTGTACTCGCAGGTTGTTGCTGTGAACGATGTTGTCCGAATAGTACGCCACTTTTACAGACTGACAATAATACGCACAAAACCGAAGAAAAAAATCAATTTTAGAGGAAAAATTGATAGGAAACATTCTTTCCTGTATATTTACTTGTATATAAAGTGCAAGTGCTACAAGGAAGAGGCACTCCGATGCAACCTGTATATCACATAAAGGAGGGCCTCATTCACATTGTGGTACAATTGTTCAGGTAGTGGGACTCCTACACTCATAAAGCCTATGCACTAAGTGAAAAGGCTGCCAAAAATTACAAGGAATCGGCACTCCAATACACCCTTTGTTACACATAAAGTAGGGCATCATACACAGCCTTAAAAATTATGATTGATGTCCTGCTGGTGACCCTCAAAAACATTTGGAGCAAGGGCCTGCTGATCTGACCATATAAAACATTATGGGCGAGGGCCTGCTGCCGCTTTAGTGTCTCTAGATAACTTGCAGACGATCGCATGTCCCCGTGACGATCCATTTGGATGTCTGCCCTATCAACTTTCGATGTTATTTTCAGCCCAAACCATGTAGACCATGGGTAACGGGGAATCATGGTTTGATTCCGGAGAGGGAGCCTGAGATACAGCTACGGCTACCACATCCAAACAAGGCAGCATGCTCGCAAATTACCAATTATGTGCGGGCCTGCAGGTGAGCTGGCCCTGCTGGTGAGCTGACCCTGTAAAAGATTTTATGTGCGAGTCTGATGGTGAGATGACCCAGTAAAAGATTGTAGGAGAAGGCCTGCTGGTGAGCTGACCCTCTAAAAAAATTATATGCGAGGGCCTGAAGGTGAGCTGACCCTGTAAAAGATTGTAGGTAAGGGCCTGCTGGTAAGCTGACCCTCTAAAATATTATATGCGAGGGCCTGCAGCTGAGCTGACCCTCTAACAAATTATATGCGAGAGCCTGCACGTGAGCTGACCCTGTAAAACATTATATGCGAAGGGCATATATGCGACGGCATTATATGTGACGAATAAGCATGTTGATTAGTGTTGAGTGAGTTATGCTAGGCACAGCCGAGTGCTCGGCCGAATACTGCAGGTGCTCGAGTACAATTTAATACAATGTAAGTCAATGGGAGACCCGAGCATCAAACCAGGCACCCCCTGCTCTGAAGAAGAGAGGGTGTCTGGTTCACAAAAAAAGGCTAGAAATTGATCAAAACCCCATCAAAATGGTTTGGAAACAGCATTAAGAGGATGGCTGGATGCGTCTTGGACTCCTATTATCTACGACATACAATAGACAACCACACAAAGGCTATATGCCAAAAGCCAGGTATATGCAAGCCAACAATCAATCCATGAGACAGATGACAGTCTTAGTCAGCATACCTTACAATGGCAGCCTTGTGCACTATAAGACATTCCAAACCAGCTCTCATCTGACTGAGAGCCAGTAAGCCTCAAAGTTACTTCACATCTGTTGGATGGCTTGGGTGGACCTGCGCATCTAGATCAATATCATTTAGGTGACAAAAAGTTTTCTGATTGTCCTAACATAATATTCAATAACCTTTCAGACAGTTTTG
Organism: Bufo bufo; assembly: GCF_905171765.1. Lineage (NCBI taxonomy): Eukaryota > Metazoa > Chordata > Amphibia > Anura > Bufonidae > Bufo > Bufo bufo. The sequence continues at coordinate 72,080,383 of NC_053392.1, read as the reverse complement.
TCATGTAAAAACCTATTTGCATAAACATGGACATATGGGAAAGACATGCAAATGAGCCGAATCTGCCTTGTTTTTCAGCTGAAAAACCATTTGCATGGAAAATTCGCTATCTACACTACTCATGAACAGCGCCATGACTCATGAACAGCGCCATCCAACAGATGTGAAGTAACTTTGAGGCTTACTGGCTCTCAGTCAGTCTCATTGGCTACTGAATCGGAGCCTATGCAGGTGGACAGGCTAAGGCTAACAGAGGAGGAGTATGCACAGACGCTCCAACAATCTGTGCATGTACTGTGGAGGCAAGTTTTGCCGACGTCTTTGACAAAAATAGAGGCTGAATCCCTGCCACCTCATCGTCCTTATGACTGCCCAATTGATCTGTCACCACGCCTACTGGAGGCAGAGTATACCCTCTGTCTCCTCTTGAGACCCAAGCTATGGCAAATTACATCAAGGAAAATCTTGACAGAGGTTTCATTTGCAAGTCTTATTCTCCCGCAGGAGCATGATTTTTAATTGTCAAGAAAAAGTCCCTGTATTGACTTTTGGGGCTTGAACTTCATTACTATTAAAAACAAATATCCATTGCCTTTAATCCCAGAGCTGCTTGGCCGCTTGTGTGGTGCAAATATCTTTACTAAGCTGGATCTTCACAGAGTCTAAAATCAAATCCATATCCCCAAAGGTGATGAATGGAACACTGCCTTTAACACTCGGGATGGGCACTACAAGTATCTCATGAGGCCATTTGGGCCATGCAATGCCCCAGCAGTCGTTGAAGAATTTGTATACGACATCTTCAGTGACCGCCTCTATGTATGTGTTGTTGTTTATCTTGATGATATCCTGATTTTCTCGCCAGACATCAGTTCACATCGGAGACACGTCAGTTCAGCACTCCAGTGGTTAAAGGAGAACCAACTATATGTCAAATTCGAGAAATGTGCATTTGAAAGAATCTCCCTTCCTTTTCTAGATACAGTCTCTGAAAAAGGCCTTCAAATGGATCCTGACAAAGTTTCTGCAGTATTAAACTGGCCTTCTGCATCTGGTTTACGTGCAATTCCTGGGTTTCGCAAACTATTACAGGGAGTTCATCCCTTACTTTTCCACCTTTACTGCATCTACTGTATATCTGCTCTCACCCGTAAAGGGGCTGATGCCAAGCGGTGGGCTCCAGAGGCTTAATCCGCCTTTCAAGCCTTGAATCAAGCCTTTTCTTCAGCACCTGTTTTGCACCCGCCCAATATTTCCAAGCAGTTCTTCCTGGAAGTAGATGCATCCTTCACTGGGGCAGGGGCAGATCTTACACAGAAGGGTGCTTCTAGAAAAATTATGTGGATTCCTCTCCAAGTCTTTCTCTGCTTCTGAGAAGGATTACTCTATAGGAGACTGAGAATTGTTGGCCATCAAAATGGCTCTGGAAGAATGACGGTTCCTGCTCTAGTCATCCTGTAGTGATCTATACTGATCACAAAAATTTGACTTATTTACAGATAGTCCTCAACAGGCTTGATGGTCATTATTCTTTGCCCAATTTGACTTTCTTCTGCAATAAGAATGTTAAAGCTGACGCTCTGTCAAAGATCCTTTGATTCCCCTGATCAAGAGGAAGAGCCACAGTACATCATTGATCAGGTTAAAATAGTAACTGTGGCTCCTGTTTGACTGAGGAACGTTCCTCTGGGAAAGTGTTATGTATCTGAGTCTAAAAGATCACTGGTTTTGTCTTAGGAACATGGTTCCAAGATAGCTTGGGATCCTGGTCAACATAAAACTTCAAATTCAATCTCTCGTTATTGTTGGATAACCGGAATTTCGTTTCTGCTTGCACCACCTGCACTCAGAACAAGACCCTGAAAGATAGCCTCCCCAATGCTCCACAAGAGAAGATAGCTCCACTAATGCTGCAAAATAAATTTTAGTTTCCATAGTACTTTGAAAGACAGAATAAACGCTTTCATGCTGAGTATGAGAAGATAACCTTTCTAATGTGCTGCATGATAACATATCTTCCCCAGGGATCATCAAGAGAGGATACTCTCAGTAAAGTGTAAGGATACTCTCGCAGTGTAAGGGTGAATAAACTGCTTAATGCTGTACAATAGAAGATAGCCTTTCCAGTGTTCAAATAGAGAAGCTAACATGGCCAATGCTAAGAGAGGGTAGTCGCTATAGTACAATGTTAGAGAGAATAAACTCCTCCATATAGGCTATCCAGTGTGTTAGAAAATAAGATAGTCTTCATAATACTAGAAAGGTAAGAGAGGTTACACTCTTCCATATTGAACCAGATAGGATAGCCTTCCCAATGCTCTACAAGAAAGGATAACATTCCCAAAGCTGTATTAGATATGATAGTTCCCTCAGCACAATTTGAGAAAGTATAAGGTTCCCCATGCTGTAGCAGAGAAGATAGCCTCCACAAAGCTCTATAAGAGAGGATAGCCTCCCCAACAGTCTATAAGTATCATGTATGGTATGCAGGTACCAGATATGTGGCACAGAAGGAAGGGAAACTGGGTGCCCTAACACAAGGGAGAGGGAGGAGTGGTGACCCCTAACTCACCTAGCACTGGCATCTGGCTACCTTGACGTCCCTAGACGGTTGCTCACCCGTACGCCGATCACATGCCTTGTCCCTGACTTACCCTGGAAGAAGCCCTAGGTAATGAGTAGGGCGGTGGGAGCACTTGTCCTCCCCACTGACACCTAGGGTAACAACAGGGAGGAGACAAACAACACAAACACCACATATAACCCAGAAGGGAGACAACAACTAGTATACAACAAACTGAGGAGGACCGGAGATCCAACCGCACTGGTTCCAACTACTCCAGCAACTCCACAGCAAAACCCTGAAAGGAAGGTCTATATCTGGCAATAAGGGAAGTAGGAAGAGAGACTAAATAGTGGCTGGGAGTGGCAGACCCAGAACAGCTGAAAGGAAAACTACCGATATCTAGATAGGACAAAAAGGATAGTAAACCAAAACAGGAAAACCTGGACCGGAATCCATTCCCACAACTAGGTCATGGGGCGATTCCCTTGAAATCGGCCGAGTAGCAACCCGCTGCGACCTTCTGACCCCAGGCACCACAGGCTCAGCGATAAGTCGTGACACCCTGGTGACAATAAGACAGGATAACATCCTGAACACTGAACAAGACACTGAACAAGTTCTATCATACAGAATAAACTCCCTAATGCTGTAGAGGAGAGGGCAGCCTCCATAATGCTATGTAAGAGAGCATAACCTTTCTAAAAAAAACACCAGAAAATAGAATACATTGCATGTCATTTTTACATAGATTTATACAACCAAACCTTACTGCAACATACTATAGTGCTTTAGTCCAAGGCCTTTGTTTCCTAGATGCTAGATGCATATTATAGAGAACATTACTTATAGTGTATTAACAGGCATATAGGCATATGATGACTGGATATAAAGCAACACATGCAAATGAATCCCCTTTGTAACTATCACAGAGACAATACAGGGACAATTGTCCTCCTCACTCCTTAATGTCCTGCATTAAGAAACAGCTGCTCCCTCTGCTGGCTAGGACCCACACTGCACTATCTAGCACCATATAAATGTAAAGTCATATGATGACTTTCTTTACCGTTCTGACAATATGGTGGCTTCCATGCATGGTGCAATAATCAGCTGTGACATAAAAAATAATAGCACTTTCCACGGTACGGTGCCTTTTTCTAGAGTTCTTGGAGAACTATCACTTAAAGTAAAACATGGATGCATATTTAAAAAAAAAGCATTGTGAAGAATAAATAAATACATAAAAAGAACTTATGGCAGATCACAGGTTCTGTTCTAGATTATTATGTACTTATCAGATTTATGTTAAATCAAGCTGACAACATGGGAAGAATTTGTTTTCTATTATTGATTAATACTTTTGTCAGCACGCAGATGAAATATGAAATATGAAAAACCTTTCCTCATGTGAAAGCTATCCCAGTGGTCAGCTGAATAGTTTGCCTGGCTGTTAAAACCCCCCAGCGAGTAGCCAACATCACAAAGGAAACTTCATGCTAAATACTTTGCCCCTGGAGGATAGTAGAGATCGTGGTTAAGCCAACCTGGCCAAAGGAGACATTGTTCAGTGCCATGGCTAATAGAAGGGGATCCCAAATATCCAAATAGGACCCTAATGTATTAAAGGATTATTTGGATAACCCCTTTAAGTGACTGTACACGCTAAGGAATATACACTGCTGAGTACAGTGTCCTTTCCAGTGTGACCCAACAACCACTTCAACACCACTGGAACTTTTATTTGTACTGTATTCATCAAAAATTCCAGTAGTCTGCAGTCCAGATAGGGGATACAGTGATAATAGGGACTGTAGATCTGTGTGGACTTTCCCTAACTTGATGGTGACATCTAAAGAGTGATTACACAATGCTCCCAAAAATTATTTTTGCAGCAGAATTGGAGAAGAAAATGCAATTCTGCCATTGTTTTTAAAAGTTTTCTTCAGTATATTTACTACTGTATGTGTACCACTAAAATGACCCTTTATTCTGTACTTTTATTCACTACGATTACAGTGATACCACGTTTATATTGCTTTTAATTATTATTGTTTTCTTGGGAGGCAAAGGAACCAAAAACAGTAATTTGACCATTTGGATCTTTTTTTCCACCGCAGTGTTCATCTTGCGGCAATTCCAGTGATGCTTATTTTTTATTGTTTAGTTATTTTTCTATGTAATTTGGGTAGGTGGAGTGATTTGAATTTCTAATTATTTTTTATTTTTTAAAAACTTTTTTTAGTCCCCCTAGGAGACTTGAACATGCAGTCAATAGATTACTTCTACCATCTCTGTCTATGGCAAAATTGCTGTGTTTCTGTGGCAGAGCCTTCAGAAGGCTGCAGGCTGTCAAAGCAGCAGATCAGCTCCCGCAATTTTGTTGTGGGGATAAAGGGGGGAAAAGTTTTGGTTGTCAGGGGCAAGCCACTCCCAGTAATTGACTCCAAAGATGTTGCAGTAAAAATTGAGCATGGCATGTGAGAGGTTAAATGTCCGTGATCAGAGTTGTCTCTGCTGAGAGATGCTTTCGGCAGGTGTCTGCCATGGCGACTGCTCATCTGTTGAGCAGGTGCCATCTTTAAAACCCCACCATCTGCCGTTCATGTACTGCGTATGTAGGAAGGGGTTAAAGAAAAAAAGAAGTCATACTTACCTCAGAGATCCCCCACCACTGCTGTTCCAATGTTGCTTTGGTCCCTGCTTCTCTCTACTTCCTGTACCAGCTCAAAATGCCATGACTAGTTTAGTGCCCTGGAGCAAGGGTGCTTTGAAGTCTGGACGTTTGTGGACAGTTGCCCCTATTGCTGCCACAAAAATCCCTCAACTCAACTTGCACTGTGATTTATGCCGTTGTTTCCACTTATACTTTTTATACTGTTGAATTGCATTTTATGATATATCCTTTTCATTTGCACTGTTATTGCACTATTTTTTCATTGTGGAAGGAGTTAATGCACAGCCAGTTGACACTAAGAGACTTTGGGAATATCTAGGATGCGCACTGAGAGAAATTTACCACTGCTGTCATAAGGGACTATGCAGAGCTGAGGGAAAAAGCCAGGTTATAAGAATGAGTGTTGTTTATGATTGAAAACTGCTTAGTCATTCCCATTGACTTGTATTGTATTAATGTCCGATACAAGTCTATGGTATGCTTGAGCTGCAACATTGTTTCTGTTATGTTATACTTCTCCAGCTTCACCCCTCCCACTAGAAGGTTCTAGACAAGTAAAAAACTGTATAAAAGTAGAACAGTCACAGCCCCTAGTTGTCTGCAGATAGGGACCAGTGTTTAGTAGGAGAGACTCTGCCAGTCTGCACTAATGACCAAAAGAAGATGCTGCGATGGGGATACTTTGCCACAGATCCTGGGTCACCAGCCCTTTGACCAGGGAGCCAGCTGGACAACTGAACCACAGACCCTAGGCCATCAGCCCTTTGATCAGGTGCCAGCCTTCTAAGAAAGAGAGAGACAGCTAGATCAGGCCTTTCCTCATCACAGAACCTACTGCTACCAAAAGGGAGACTGGAGAAGCCAGATCAGTGCATTGACTGCATTGTTTTGCACTTGAATTCCAGTAAAGAAGCACACTGGTTTACTGCAAACCCTGACTGTCTGGACTTATTTCCCATTGCAGTGAACCATGCCTTACCATCTCTGGAGAGAAGCAACACATGGTGAAATCTGAATTGTGTCCGGGGGACTCAGCAAAGTGTTGGGGGCCACCTTAAACATGGCCACTGCACTGGCTTTAGCAGTGGCCTTACAAAATATCTAACTAGGAAACCATTTAAACACAATTGACTGTAGCACAGAAGCCTTAAATGCCAAACAGTGGGCTATTACATTACTGGACCACAAGTTTAGGTCATGAATCCAGTTCTCACTAGGGTACATTAATTCATATCGGAGACACAACCATATAACACTGGAGACTTGAAATAAAGCCACCGGGCTCCAAAGATTAGAGACTAAACCAAGAGCGTTGCTAGGGTCTCAAAAGATCTGGGGCCCAAGCCCCAATGAATATGGCCCAGTTCTCTAAGTCCTCCCAGGTGATGTCTCCTTAGATGTAGATCTTCTCTGTCATCATCTTCTCCATTCGGTCCGTACAACTTGTCTCAGCCGCCTCGTCTCTGCAGAGTGTGACACACAGACATCTTAGCTTCCTCAAATTTCTATCATCATCCCCCAACCTGGAGTCCCAACAGTGTTATCCTGCTGCTCTCTGTGCCCCCCAATACCCCCAGATGCTATCCTGAAGAAAAATTAGTGCCCCTATAGTAATACTGCCCTCTACAGTGCCCCCAACTGTGATAATGCTCCCCAAGAGTGCTCCCATTAGTAGAAGAGCCCTCCAGTATTAATAATACCCTCACAGAGCCCCCAGTACAAATAAGGCCCCTTATTGTTCCCCCAGTGGTAATAAAGCTCTCCTACAAACCCCTCAGTAGTAATAAGGCCCCTCATAGTGCTCTTAGTAGAAATAAGGCAGATCTATAAGTCCCTCCTATAGAGCCCTCAGTAGTAATAAGAATGCCTATAATGTCCCCTGGATTTGCAGTGCCCCCTGTTGTTATATTCCTGCCTCCGCCATACAGTCCCATGTAAATAACATCACACCATCTCTCCTGCCCCCTCCAAAATACAGCCCTATGTAAATAACATCACTCCCCTCCCTTCACCCCTCCAATATACAATCCCATGTAAATAACACTATTTCCCTCACTCCGCCATACAGTCCCATGTAAATAACATCACACCATCTCTCCAGCCCGCTCCAATATACAGTCCCATGTAAATAATATAACCTCCTCCCCAGCCGCCTTCAACATATAGTCCCAAGTAAATAATATCACCCCCTCCCCAGACGCCTCCAACATGCATTCCCATGTAAACATCAACCCCTCAACATTCAGTCCCATGTAAATAACATCATTCCCCCCACCAGCCACCTTCAACATACAGTCCCACATAAATAACATTGCCCCCTGAACATTCAGTCCCATGTAAATAACATCACTCCCTCAGACCCCTGTAACATTCAGTCCCATGTAAATAACATCACTGCCTCCCACAGCTGCCATCAACATACAGTCCCAGGTAAATCACATCGCTGCCTCCCCCAGCCCCCTCCGACGTACAGTCCCATGTAAATAACATAATCCCCTAAAACAGCCGCCTTCAACATACAGTCCTATGTAAATAACATCACCCTGCCCCAGCCCTCTCCAACATACAGTCCCATGTAAATAACATAATCCCCTACCACAGCTGCCTTCAACATACAGTCCCATGTAAATAACATCACCCTGCCCCAGCCCACTCCAACATACAGTCCCATGTAAATAACATCACTCCCTCCTACAGCCACTATTAACATACAGTCTCATGTAAATAACATCACCCCCTCCCCAGCCCCCTCCAACACACAGTTTAATTAAATAACATCCATCCCTTCAGCCCTACAGTCCCAGTTAAATAACCACAACTCCCAGCATTGCTCTGCCTCTCCCTTCACTTACCTCTCCTGATGTAGCAAACATCACCTCAGCTTCTTCCTGTCTTCACTGCCGCCCTCTCCTGCACTGGTCACATGATGGTGACTTCATCGCAGGTCCTTCTCAACCACTGACTGTATAAATGGTCACATGACCTGTGATGTCACTACAGGTCCTTCAGCTCTTCCACCGCATTAGATTCAATTGTATTGTCCTGTGGATGGCAATACAGTTGTATCTAGCAGACAGGCAGGACATTCGGGGCCTGGGACAAAACATCAGGGACCCAGGCCCCGAATGTTTTAACCTAGCAACGCCTCTGGACTAAACTAAATAGAACAAGAGAGAGATGAAATTACTTTATACCAGGGACTGAGGAACTAAATGACTGAAAACCAAGAACTGTGCTGCTAAACAAGTGGGCACCAGGGTTAGGATGTTAAAAAAAAACTTCCTATCAGGTATAGAGAATGAAACCAATGAAAAGCAGTGATGGGAGTCACAACCACATGAAACCATGTTGTTGGAAACAAGACTGCCGAGAACTGAACCCAACCACCTAACCACATGTCTTCCCCCCGCAAACAAATAACCACACCAGAACAATGACTTTTTTGTTGGAATGAGGGTCGGTCACAGGTTTATTAAAACTCTTATATTTTTTTTCTTTAAATTTTCAAATTACAAAACTTTTCTCCAAAACCACAACCACTTCAGGAGTGTGAGAAGCGATATGCCACCACTGCACCCCAGTGGGCAAGTCCGCCTTCTCCTCCCTCTTAGTATATTCTTAGAACCGACCTCCAGCTGTGACTTAATGGTAACTGCAAAAGAAAAAGATGTAAGCAAAAAAGCACAACCATGGCGGGAGGGTGGGAAACAGCTAGATGAAGGTGCCGGTGAGGAAGAGACCGGGGAGAAGGTAAGCCCTCCTATTTAATAACTCTAGGGGAGGGGCGACCAGCACCATAATGAATATCCCAAGGGGGGGGGAAGAAAAAGGGAGTGACATGGCCAGCCAGGGGAAGCAACCATAGACAAACACCCCCCTGTGCAGAACAAACCACAAGATGCAGGCAGAAGACATAAAATTAACCCCTCAGACTCTAACTCCCAGTCTCTGCAGTCAAGAACGCCCTCGCTATACCCTGTGGCGTTAACTAAATTACAGGAAATATTTAAACCACTGGACACCTGCAACCAGTCAGTAAACCACAAAGTACCAAAGACTGATCCACTAAAGTACTGGACACCAGACTCAGGATATAAAACCATTTCTCACCTGTGATGGTATATTAATATGGTAGACACTAGTGTTGAACGCGAATATTCGAATAGCGAATTTTTCTCGCGAATATCGGCACTTCGATAATTCGCGAATATTTAGAATATATTGATATATATTCGTTAAAACGAATATTCGTTTTTTGTTTTTTATTCATCTGAACCCATTAGTGATAGTAAATGTAATGGGTTCAGATGAAAAATAAAATATATATACGAATATTCATATTACGAATATAGCACTATATTCTACATATTTGACAATTCTACCAAGCCAACCCAATAGGAAATTTGCTCAACGCCCTTACGCGATTCGATTAATGCTCATATTTAATTGCCGATTTTTGGCATAAGATAAACTATATTAAATAATGAAGAATATTCTAATTCAGTAATGTCTAAGATATTTTAGCCTTCTCATATTGGCCCACAAGCAAAAAGCAGGCCGGTAATGGACCATTACTTGTGGGCCAATGTGAGAAGGCTAAAATATCTTAGTCAGTACTGAATTAGAATATTCTTCATTATTTAATATGGTTTATCTTATGCCAAAAATGCACATGCGCACACAAATATTTCTAAGACGATTTTTCGCAATAAAATAGCATTGTACGAATATAACGAAGTCTCGAATTAGCGAATATATCACGAATATTTAGTGAAATATCGCGAATTCGAATATGGCACCTGCCGCTCATCACTATTAGAGAGCATAGATAATAAACAAAACCAGGTGACACCAGGAACTATAAATAAAATAACTGGACACCAAGGATTAGACACTCAAGAGGATGGCATGAAGCTGAAACTATTGGACTGAGGCACTAAATGAATAAAAACTAAAGATTGCACCACTAAATCATTGGACAGTAGAGTTAGGATATAAAACCACTTGCTCTCATTAGGACATAAAAAATACTTGTTAGCGGGGGTGGAACATTAAAGGAGTTTTCCATAAGTTTAATATTTATAGACTATCCTCAGGATAGGTCATCAATGTCTGATTGATGTGGGTCCGACAACTAGCACCTCTGCCAATTATTTGTTTGAATAGCCAGTGACGTCAGGTTCATTGGTCACATGGACTATGTGCAACTCTGTTTCATTCAATTGAATGGACCTGGGCTGCAATACTGGTGAGAGCTGCGGCCTCCTTGCAGCATACAAAGCACATCACTGTACAATTGTAGCTGCTGTGCTTGGTATTACAGCCCAGGCCAAATCACTAGAAAGTAACTGGACTTCAAATAAGCCATGTTACCAAAGAACATGATATCATTGGCCTAGCAAGAGGCTGCAGTGCTCACTGGAGTGTTGCAGCCTTTTCAAAAAGCTGATCTCTGGGGTGCCATGAGTCAGGAAGGGCACCCATCAGGACTGGTGCACTAAACCAATTGACACCAGGGACTATCTTGTCCCACCTTTGCCAAGTGATTCCACGATTGTCAAACTACTATTAAGATTTTAATGTATTTAAACAGTACAGAAAGAATAGAGGGATAGAAGTCTAGGCGAACAATAAGAGAGTCACAACATAGATGACATGCATTGTGGTATAGCTGTAATTCTGAGCAGTTTCTAGGGTTAAGGTTGCACACCTAGAACAGAAACAGAGATGCAAAACACACAAAAAAAAAGCACAAAAAAACATGAACATGTACAGATCCAGCCATCCAAGGAAAGCATATTGCAGTGTAAAACAGTGTAATAAAGAGTTAGATGAGCTAGCACAGCCATACTACATACAGGGGCCCCAAGTTTTCAAAAATCCATGCCTGGAGTTGTCTTCTCCAAATGAAAAAGCTGATTAACCTTTGCCTGCCCCTTAGAGATCATAGGTGAGTTTTTGTTTGTTAATTTAAGAGAGCTGCTTTTAAAAACTGCATAATGAGCCCACATTTAGCAGGTTTAAAGTCTTTGGGGGGGTGCCAAAGTAAGAGGGTCTTGGGGTGCCAAGGAGTATTCTCTAGTACTTATTGTTTGGATTTTATATATACAAATAGACAGCACTCCAAAGTTGAAGGTGAAGTAATTAATGATTTTATTCAGCTGGACATAATTTCAGGCAACGTTTCGGGCTATATCTAGCCCTTCATCAGGCCCAGTGTGGGGAGCATAAGCGTAGAAGCTGGCGTGAGTCTGGTTGCAGGTGGGAGTGGGACCAAAGAAAAGGAGTAGTTGGTTTAAGTTTCCACACCACAGTAGGGAAAGCTGAGACATTGTACAATTTGATGAGGTTAACATTAAAATTAGAAACTTTACCAAAGTCGTCAAATATTTGAATTATGGCTTCACCTACTGTTTGGTAACCAAAACAACCAAGTCATTTGAAAAGGCGCTGTTGTGTGGCGGAAACTATTCACCCCCAACCCTTCGACATTGGGGGTTTGTTGTATGTTCTGAATCAATGTCTCCATGACTATAAACGATGCTGGGGATAAAGGGCATCCTTTCCTATTCCCATTAGTGATGTTGAAAGGGTCTGAGAGGGTGTCACTAACCTTGATGCGGGCAGATGAGGATGAATAGATATATTTGACTGGATTGAAGCAGAGGAAATTGGAGCATATATTACCAGTCAAATTGGTCAAAGACCTTTTGCGTCTGTGTCTAATAGCAGTTGTGTTCCTTGGCTTAGTAGACAGCATGGTTAAACCTAACTGTGTTAACCCTCTCTCCCGGAATCTCTCGCAGGAATGCTGCTTGTTCTGGTGCCGCTAGGTCAGACGATACATCAACGATATAAAGCTGTGGCCCACAATTTTAGGTCCACATTGAGTTAAGAGAGGGGTTAGTAGATTTTCAAACAATTTTAATGTATTAAAGAATTAAAAAAATCTATATTTAAAAATATATATATTTAAAAATAAAACCCACATTTAATCTAATGCAGCCATTTTCACAGCTGTTTTTGAAGGCGTGAGACTATTCACTCACACTACGGTTTAATAAAACAGTCATGGAAAGTCGAGATAGGACTGAAAACTCCATATACGCCCTTGACAAATACAAGCATTGAAATATTAAATGTCATTGTCTTTAAGGAGCTCCATGAAACAAGTTCTTAGCTCAATATAAATGGAAACCCATAACTGTGAGGGATTTCTTTTTATGTTAAATATCAGCGCTAATGATTTTCCTGGCACCTGCATATTGTTTTAATTTGCCAGAGAAATAAAGTAGACCGCACTCAACAGGAGTTGGTTCAGTAGTTTTAACTCAAAAAGCTTTTATTGGCTGGATCGAGACTGGAACATGTGACACAAAGCCCTTATTCAAAAATGGTTCTGGTAATCCAGGATATTTTGTCATGCTAACCGCAGGTGTTAATGCTCTATTTTCAGATTACTGTACTTTTATGTACTTATTGACACTGAGACGATCAAAAAAAAACAACTTAAGAGGTGTACTGTAATGTATGTTTTATTACGTGGTTCCCATAGACCATTTATTTTTCTGCTCTGCGAGATGTATAAGTCTGGGGGTTTATTCCCCTCTACATCAGTACTGCAGGAGAGAGTACGTGTTTGTCTTCACTGAAATGTTAGATTGTTATTTTTGGGTTATAGACACAGTTCAACTTTTTCTGCTGTTTAACTGGCAGGAAGACGATCAATGCACACTAAAAAAACTATTGGCTTTTTCATTAGCTGCGTGAACAAGTAAGATACCATCTACACGATTGACTTTAATGAGTCTCCAAAGCAAAGTTTAACGATATACCTATGTTTTTGAAAAATTGGCATGCTTGACCAGCACAAGTACATTTAGATTACAGAGAGTCTGTTGAGTGTTTTTGACCACCGAACTGATAATATCTCTGGGTAGGGGACAGGTACAAACTAACCTTTGTGGCCATTGATCGACTCATCATTGCAGAAATGAAGAAACACCCCAAGGGTGGTCCCAAGCCCTGTAGGTGCTCCAGCTATTCTGAGTGACTCGCCCAACGATGTTTGAAACCTGCTGCCCACGACAACAACTTCAATCTCCTAGTGTGAAAGTGCTAGACTAGAGTCTAGTGAAAGTAAAAGTAGCAGAAGAGCTGACCCACATTCTGGGTGGATAAGTAACATCCTGTATGCGCGATGGGATTTCATTGCAGAATGGTGTAGCTGTCATTTAAAGAGCATCTGTTAGCATGAGCCACCCTATTAAACCAGTCATAATGGCTGTTAGGGTTAATCATGCTAAGTGAAAAGACCCCTCTCTTGTTGAAATCCATGAGGTGTTCAGTGCACTGAAGGGTGGGACTAACCCTTTAGAGCACCACTCTCCCCATTGAGTGACAGAGCCAGGCATCTTCACTGTCTTCCTGCTTGGCCCTGTAACCCCACGTATGTGCTGGTTAAAATTTAATCAGCGCATGCACGTACATTTCATTCAGCTTTCCTCATCTATAAGATCCAAACTACATAGGCATTGATGAAGTTTGGATCTCAGGGAAAGCCAACTGAAAAGTACCTCACATGCGCTGATTGAACTTTACCAGCTCATGCATGGGATTACAAGAGAAGACAGAGAGGATGATTGTTTTGTTGGTTATGTATTACAGAAGACACTAGTAGCTTGTGATGAGGCAGAACTTGGCTTACTTGTGTGGATTAAGTTCCAAACATACAAGACATTTCAGCAAACTGTAACAGCAGCCATCTTGGTATAAAAAGAGAGAGAACCAACAAGTTTTACAGATATACACAACTGGTAACCTTAACATACAGTGCCATTTACTGGCCAAGTGATATTAATACACAATACTGTATATGGTACATGCTGTTGCATCCCCAACACCCTTTCTCAACGGCATGCGCATAATTATACGACATTTGGTCTCTTTTGTAGAAAACAATGACGTTCCCTTTGCAAAGGTTTGGTGAGTGCGTCTGCAGTCATCTCCTCTGATGGACAGCACTGGTTGTCGATAACTCCTTGTTCTTGCATGTCCCTGAGCAGATGATATTTTACATCAATGTGCTTGGTTTATGGGTTAATCTTCTCAGAGTGTGTAAGCTTTATACATCCCTGATTGTCTTCAAAGATGGGTGTGGGTTGTGACATATTCAGTTCCATGTCTAGTAGAAGTTGACGAATCCAAATGGCTTCTTGACATGCATGTGCTGCTGCTATGCATTCCACTTCAGTTGAAGAGAGTGCAACAGTCACTTGTTTCCGACTAGACCATTGCTTAGTGTTCCTTGTCCATACTGGAAGATGTAACCACTTGTAGTTTTGCGGTCAGTGGTGTCTCCAGCCCAATCAGCTTTTTTGGGGGGTTTGACGATGCTGGAAGTCACAGCTTCATCCGATTTGTTCCCTTTAGGTACTGCATTACCCTCTTTACTGCGTTCCAGTCGTGTTTACATGGTGTTGCGACTTTCCTGCTAAGTATTCCCACTGCTACGGCAATGTCTGGTCTTGTCACGGTGGCGATGTATAGCAATTTTCTGATTGCCCTGCGGTAATAATCATTGTTAGGTAACAAGTTTTCTGTTCCATTGTTTTTCGGATAATCTGGTTCCATTGGTGTTCTTGCTTCCTTTGCATCTTGCATGTGAAACTGTTCTAATATTTCTGTAATTTTCTGACTTTGGTTAAGAAGATAGCTTCCATCCTCTTCCCGCTCTATTTGAATTCCTAGGTAGTGAGTAATGTTCCCCAACTCTTTAATTTCAAAATTTTGTTTTAGTTTGTGAACTATTTGGTCATAGTCCCCTTCTTGCTCAAAACACGTCAAGATGTCATCCACGTAAATTAGGATGTATGTCCATTTGTTCTCTTGATTCTTTGAATACAGACATGGATCTGCTTTACTTCTTGAAAATCTTTATTTTGTGAGTATTTCATTTACTTTTTAATTCCACACTCTCGCTGCATGCTTGAGCCCATAGATGCAGTTTGCATACAAGGTTCTTTTCCTTCTCAAATCCTGGTGGCTGTTCCATGTATAGATCCTCCTTGATGTTTCCATAAAGAAAAGAAGTTTTGACATCTAGGTGCTTCACTTGCATTCCCTTTCCGGCAGCAATGCTAAGGAGTGTTCTTATGGTGGAATGTTTCACAACTGGAGCAAATGTCTCATTGTAATCTTCTCCAAATTTCTGGGAGTATCCTTTGGCAACTAATCTTGCTTTGTATCTATAGATGATTCCTTCTGCATCGTATTTTACTTTAAAAGTCCATTTGGTTCCAATAGTTTTGCGACCAGGAGGGAGTTCTGTTAGTGACCAGGTTTTATTTTCTTGAAGTGATTTTATTTCTTCTTCAGCTGCTTTTATCCACTGATCGGCTTCTCTTCTCAGCAAAGTTTTAATGTCTTCCCAGGATGTTGGCTCCTGTGTTTGTTGTGTTTTAGCAGCATATGATAACCTGCGGAGTGGTATCCCTTTTGTCATCCGAGAGGATCTTCTGATTTCTTGTTGTTCAGTGGGTTCTACTGGCTCATTGATTGTAAGTTCCACTTCTGGTTCTGGCTCTTGTCCTGCTTCGCATGTGTCAGTGTTTCTTGCTGATTCAGCGCGCAAATTCTCTCCACATTTTTCAAGAATTGTATTATCTGGTGCTTCGCTTTCATCAAAATAAACACTGCGGCTTACTGTGACCTTGTTGGTCTTTAGACAAAGGATTCTATATTCCTTACTCGGCTCATTGTAGCCCACCAGAATGCCTTCTATGGCCTTGTTCTCCAACTTGGAGCGTTTCTCACTTGGAATGTAGGCATATGCTTTACAGCCAAACACTCTGATGTGCCCTACGTTAGGTTTTGATCCATTCCACATTTCATATGGTGTACTTTCAGTAGCTTTTCATGGGAGCCTGTTTTGTAGGTATGTTGCAGTCATTATTGCTTCTCCCCAGTATTTGTTAGGTAAGGCAGCGTCTGAAATCATAGATCTGGTCATTTCTACAAGAGTGCGATTCTTTCTTTCTGCTACGCCGTTTTGCTCACGAGTGTATGGTACAGTTGTTTGGTGGATAATACCTTGTTTCTTTAGGTATGATTCCATCTCTGTACTCATATATTCCCCTCCATTGTCAGTACGTATTATTCCAGGTTTCCTTTGAAACTTGTTGCTTGTCATAGCTACAAACTCTTGAAGTTTTTCTAATGTCTCACTTTTGTGCTTCATTAGATACGTTATTGTGTACCTGGAATAATCGTCGATGAAAGTCAGTAAATATCTGTTCCCGCCGGGTGTGGTGGTTTTCATTGGTCCGCACACATCACTGTGTATCAGTTTCATGGGTTTAATGGTTTTTCTCTGACTGGTCTGTGGAAGAGAGGTTCGGGTGGCCTTTGCTTTCATGCAACACGTGCACTTGGTGAGTGTGTGGCAAGGCAATATTTTCATGTCTTCTGACTTGCAAAGTCCTTTATAGCTTCTGGGTTTCGATGCCCCAATCTTCTATGCCACAGGTGGATGCACTTGTCATGTGGGTTATGAGTTGCCGCTTTAGCCTTCTCACTTTCAGTGACGAGTTTGTACAGATGTTTATTTAACCTTCCTCTTTCTAGAATTTGCTTTCCATTTTGAATTGTGAATTCATTACCTCTGAACTGGACAGTCCATTGCTTGCAAGGGTTTTAACTGATAGGAAGCTTCCTTCTAGGCTTGGAACATACAGAACATTCTTTACAAGGATGTTCTGCTTGCCCCCTGATGGCGTTTTGCAGTTCAGAAACCCCTGACCATTACCTTCCGCTGTAAAACGTTTCCCATTTGCTCCAAAGACTTTGTCTTTTACATTAAAATAAATTTCTGTGAAGAATGTCTCGCCGCTTGTCATGTGACTTGTTGCCCCTGAATCAATGTACCATCCGTGTGAGGTACTATTCTGAGTTACTTTAAAAGTACCACTCCATGATGCACTTTCTTTTTTTTCATGACCGCTTTAGCTCTTTTTCTTGTGGGTAGCTCCCGCTTTCGCTTCTCAGCTTTCCAGATTGAACAGTTCTTTTTCAGGTGACCGGCCTTTTGGTAGCGAAAACATACCCTGGTTTCTTTGCTTTGTCTCATGCCTTAATGTACCTTCAGAGCTGCCTCTGATCTCTCGTTCTCTTCACTATGTAGATTTTCATTTCTTCTGCTGTATTCATCAATAGTGATGAGCGGCAGGGGCAATATTCGAATTTGTGATATTTTGCGAATATTTTGTAGAATATTCGTTATTTATTCGAGAATTCGAGATTATATTCTCGATTGCAAAAATCGGCAATGTATTATTCACGTAATGCGCGCAAAATACCGGCGTGCGTCACTTATGCTACATTTTTCAAGATGGTATAAGTTTCCTGAGACTGGAGAAAACGGTTGGCACGGCAGAACATTAGAATAGCTTTATATGCAGATAGAGTGCTCCGATATATTTGCATTTGCGAATTTTCAGCAATTAATGATGCGCATATTTTTCAGCCACACTATAGATCAATCTAACTCACACTGACTATCTCCCCCTATCTGAATTATATATATAAGTTAACTGTCTAATGTAATACAACAAAGCACAGAGCACAGCAATGACACTGCTGTCTCTCTTTCATAACTGTAATAAACTTTAGAAAATGGCTCCTGGGGAGGTTCTTATATAGTAAGAGGTAGGCAACTTTTCTATTGGTTGCTAGGGATGTTGCTAAGCTGTGACAAAGCCTTCTCATTGGCCCACAATCTAGAAGAAGGGAGGGATGATCACCTGATGTGTACTGTGTTAAAAAACAAAACAAAACAAAAAAGGAATATTCGTCATTATGAATATATAACACTATATTCTAAATATTCGCGAATTCTCTAAGTGCCGATATTCGCAATAGAAATTCGCTTTTTAAATATTCACGCTCAACACTATTCATCAATTAATTTTCCCTTAACATATTCTATCGTCAGTTCAGTTTCTGGTCTAGTTTCTAGAGCATTAATAAGGGCACTGTATGATTCTGGAAGGCTGCATAGCAGTAATGCTACTAAGTGATTGTCTTTCATTTCTTCACCTATTGCACCCAGCTGGTCCACAATCTCTAGCATAGCCTTTACATGTTCACCCATTTCCTGCCCTTTTTCCAGCCTCATCTTATACAGTTTGTACAGTAGATATAGTTTACTGTTTAAGCTTGCACGTTCATGCAGTTTTTGTAATGCAGTCCACATACCTTTAGCTTTGTTTTCTTTCCTTATATGAATGAGTTGATCATCATCCACAGGCTTATGACTGCTTTTGCTTGCCTGCTTTTTCTGTCCCATTCTTCCGGGTTGTCATTGGGTCTGTGTGTATCTAGTAGTAATGAGCGTCAGGGGCAATATTTTGTAGAATATTCGTTGAATATTCGCGAATTCGAATATTCGTTATATTCTACATTCTTTTTTTTTACTCGAAACTCGGCAAGGAAATTATCGCGTAATATGCGAATATTACGCGATCAATGCAGGCGTGGGTCAAAAACTAATATACTGTATAGCACTTTAGAATATAGTCTAATATATATGGGTTTTAGAATATTCGTCATTTTTTCCATCTGAACACATGATTGGCCCAAAAGCAATTTAAGCAGGGAGGAATCATGACTTCAGATGGAAAAAAATTATGAATATTCTAAAAAACAAATATATAGCACTATATTCTATATAGTGCTATATATTAGTTTTTTTGAATATTCGTCTTTTTTTTCATCTGAAGTGAACACTGAACACTGTTCACTTAAGATGGAAAAAAAAGACGAATATTCTAAAAAATGAATATATAACACTATATTGAATATAGTGCTATATATTAGTTTTTTAGAATAATCAGCATTTTTTTTCATCTGAAGTCATGATTCCTCCCTGCTTAAGTTGCCTGTGGGCCATTGACTCATTGGCCTACAAGCAAGAAGCAGGGAGGAATCATGACTTCAGAAATTATTTGAAATATTCGTGAATTCTCAAAGTTGCGATATTCAAGATAAAAATTCGCTTTTCGAATATTCGCGCTCAACGCTAGTATCTAGTACCTGCCACAAGTCATCTTTGGATAACAACATTTCAAGCTTAAACTTTCATAGCTGGTAGTTGGTATTATTGAGCTTTGCTATTGTAAACTTCATTTCTAAAGCACTTGCCATCTTTCAGTAAATTGGATGCAGCTCTTGTTTCCTCACACAGGATTTGGTAGGATCGTAGATGCAGCACTTACTTGCTTGTAGTTTTCCTTTTTCTAGTGTCTAGAGCTGGGCCCATAACCTGTTGGTTGTGGGTTAGAGAAGACACTAGTAGCTTGGTTTACTTGTGTGGATTAAGTTCCAAGCATACAAGACATTTCAGCAAACTGTAACAGCAGCCATCTTGGTATAAAGAGAGAGAGAGAAACCAAAAAGTTTTACAGATATACACAACTGGTAACCTTAATGTACAGAGCCATCTACTGGTCGAGTGATATTAATACACAATACTGTATATGGTACATGCTGTTGCATCCCCAACATGTTTCTGTTACTCAAGGGGAGTGTGCAATTACTAAAGGGGAAAGGCAATGTGAAAATGGTGCTCCCTGGAGCTAGATCTACCCTTCAGAGATGCCTGCTTAGCCAATCAGTGGCCACAGGGCGGAGAAGACATTTCCTATATAAAGCCTGGACTAGGAAGTGGAAACCAGTGGGGATCGAATATTAGTAAGCTCCAAAATGACATGGAGAAAGGGGAGAGCGACAGAAAGGGTTCCTTTTATAATCTGTCCCCATACATAATTTTAAAAATGTCCCGGACAACCTCTTTTAAGAACCTAGCTGGGACATTATTATGACTCAAAGACTAAAGTGCTACATAGGTTCTATTGATCCCTAATTTCAGGTATCTTGATAGGAGGTATGGTTTATGGAGGGTGGATGATCCTTTCTATGGATCTCATGCATATTACTAGTAAGTTAGATGAATATTTCTATAGATGTTTTATGCATACTATTTGATGAAAATATTTAGGAGGTAAAATGTCTTTGATCACTGTCAGCACCATGGACAGGGCATGGATGGAGATTGGTTGTTGTTGTATTTCCTTTTTATGTTACCCGAGATACTTGGCGTAAGTATGGTCGAAGGGGGGCTTGGAACAGAACCACCCCCATGAAATAAGCACATGAGCTAGTTAAAAATAATAATTATGGCCATAGCAAATGTTTTATTATAACAATCCTCCAATTACCATAACAAGCTCCACCCATGAATCAAGATACCATCCATGCAAGAAGACACAGGAAAAAAATTGGAGCTACAAACATTTTTAGCAAAATCTATTATTAAAACATTTAAAATTAAAACCAGCTTTCTATGAGTCTTGCTAAAGAGTGAGAGAGCTGGGCTCATAACATGCTTGTTTTAATATCAATCCACCATTTTTTTAAGAAAGTATTTTACAGGCATTCTGACATGGATTTAGCAAGTCCACCAGCTTCTTCAGGTCTAAGAGATCTAGTTAATAATGTATATCGTTTGTGTTGGGAAATCTGGTGACAAATCCTCTTAGTAGTTGGTCAATGAGAGAAGATAGAGGCTTAGGACATTTATAAAGAAATGTAGCTTAAAGGGGTTGTGCAAAAATGAATGGGTTTCTCATTCAAACTAGTGTTTCTTCAAAGAGGAATAAAAATACCAAACTTCAAAAAAGCTAAATTTTGCCAACTAAGAGAGGCCATAGGCCTAACTAACTGGGACAATGATCTCAAAAATAAAAAATACAGCCACAAAATGGAATATCCTAAAATTGAATTGTGAGAGGTACATACCTTATGGCAATAAAAGGTTAAGGAACAAGAAGAAACCAAAGTGGATAAATAGAATTGTAAAGAAAGCAATAAATGACAAAAATAAAGCATTTAAATCACTAAAACAGGAGGGGAAAGAGGAAGCATTGAAAAACTATAAGGAACATAGAATATGTAAAAGACAAATAAAGGCAGCCAAACTAGAGACCGGGAGATTAATTGCCTAAGAGAGTAAAACTAACCCTAAAATGTTATTTAATAATATAAATTGTAAAAAGTATAAATCTGAAGGTGTCGGCCCTTTACAGAGTAAGGAGGGGGGAGTCACAGAGAGCGACGAGGAGAAAGCAAAGCTATTTCATATTTTTTTCTCCACTGTATTCACTGAAGAAAATGAACTTTCAGATGAAATGCAGAATTTAAAAGTAAATTCCCCATTAAAAGTGCCCTGTCTGACCCAGGAAGAAGTGACGTCTTAAAAAGATTAAAATAGACAAATCGCCGGAACCAGGTGGCATACACCCCCGTATCCTAAGAGAATTAAGTAATGTCATAGCCAGACCCTTATTTCTGATATTTAAGGACTCTAAAATGACAGAGAGTGTTCCACAGGATTGGTGCATAGCAAATGTGGTGCCAGTATCCAAAAAGGGTCCAAAAACAGATCCCGGAAACTATAGGCCGGTAAGTTTAACATCTGTCATGGGGAAACTGTTTGAAGGTTTTCTAAGAGATGCAAATAACGCCATATCAGCATGGCTTCATGAGGGATCGGTCATGTCAAACTAATCTAATCAGTTTCTATGAGGATGTAAGTTCTAGACTTGACTGCGGCAAATCAATGGATGTCGTATATCTGGACTTCTCTAAAGCATTTGACACTGTACCACATAAAAGGTTAGTATATAAAATGAGAATACTTGGACTGGGAGAAAATGTCTGTATGTGGGTAAGTAACTGGCTCAATGATAGAAAACAGAGGGTGGTTATTAACGGTACATACTCAGATTGGGTCACTGTCACTAGTGGGTAACACAGGGGTTAGTATTGGGCCCTATTCTCTTCAATATACACTGCGTGCAGAATTATTAGGCAAATGAGTATTTTGACCACATCATCCTCTTTATGCATGTTGTCTTACTCCAAGCTGTATAGGCTCGAAAGCCTACTACCAATTAAGCATATTAGGTGATGTGCATCTCTGTAATGAGAAGGGGTGTGGTCTAATGACATCAACACCCTATATTAGGTGTGCATAATTATTAGGCAACTTCCTTTCCTTTGGCAAAATGGGTCAAAAGAAGGACTTGACAGGCTCAAAAAAGTCAAAAATAGTGAGATATCTTGCAGAGGGATGCAGCACTCTTAAAATTGCAAAGCTTCTGAAGCGTGATCATCAAACAATCAAGCGTTTCATTCAAAATAGTCAACAGGGTCGCAAGAAGCGTGTGGAAAAACCAAGGCGCAAAATAACTGCCCATGAACTGAGAAAAGTCAAGCGTGCAGCTGCCAAGATGCCACTTGCCACCAGTTTGGCCATATTTCAGAGCTGCAACATCACTGGAGTGCCCAAAAGCACAAGGTGTGCAATACTCAGAGACATGGCCAAGGTAAGAAAGGCTGAAAGACGACCACCACTGAACAAGACAAACAAGCTGAAACGTCAAGACTGATTTTTCTAAGGTTTTATGGACTGATGAAATGAGAGTGAGTTTTGATGGGCCAGATGGATGGGCCCGTGGCTGGATTGGTAAAGGGCAGAGAGCTCCAGTCCGACTCAGACGCCAGCAAGGTGGAGGTGGAGTACTGGTTTGGGCTGGTATCATCAAAGATGAGCTTGTGGGGCCTTTTCGGGTTGAGGATGGAGTCAAGCTCAACTCCCAGTCCTACTGCCAAGTTCTGGAAGACACCTTCTTCAAGCAGTGGTACAGGAATAAGTCTGCATCCTTCAAGAAAAACATGATTTTCATGCAGGACAATGCTCCATCACAAGCGTCCAAGTACTCCACAGCGTGGCTGGCAAGAAAGGGTATAAATGAAGAAAATCGAATGACATGGCCTCCTTGTTCACCTGATCTGAACCCCATTGAGAACCTGTGGTCCATCATCAAATGTGAGATTTACAATGAGGGAAAACAGTACACCTCTCTGAACAGTGTCTGGGAGGCTGTGGTTGCTGCTGCACACAATGTTGATGGTGAACAGATCAAAACACTGACAGAATCCATGGATGGCAGGCTTTTGAGTGTCCTTGCAAAGAAAGGTGGCTATATTGGTCACTGATTTGTTTTTGTTTTGTTT
Organism: Bufo bufo; assembly: GCF_905171765.1. Lineage (NCBI taxonomy): Eukaryota > Metazoa > Chordata > Amphibia > Anura > Bufonidae > Bufo > Bufo bufo. Next base: position 72,057,008 of record NC_053392.1, on the reverse strand, counting down.
TTGAATGTCAGAAATGTATATTTGTGAATGTTGAGATGTTATATTGGTTTCACTGGTAAAAATAAATAATTGAAATGGGTATATATTTGTTTTTTGTTAAGTTGCCTAATAATTATGCACAGTAATAGTCACCTGCACACACACATATCCCCCTAAAATAGCTAAAACTAAAAACTACTTCCAAAAATATTCAGCTTTGATATTAATGAGTTTTTTGGGTTCATTGAGAACATGGTTGTTGTTCAATAATAAAATTAATCCTCAAAAATACAACTTGCCTAATAATTCTGCACTCCCTGTGTTTATTAATAATCTTGTAGAAGGCGTGCACAGTAAAATATAATTTTTTGCAGATGACACTAAACTGTGTAAAGTAATTAACACGGAAGAGGACAGTATATGGCTGCAGATGGATCTGGATAGATTGGAGGCTTGGGCAGATAAGTGGCAGATGAGGTTTAAGGGCTCTTTCACACCTGCGTTCTTTTCTTCCGGCATAGAGTTCCGTCGTCGGGGCTCTATGCCGGAAGAATCCTGATCAGTTTTATCCTAATGTATTCTGAATGGAGTGAAATCCGTTTAGGATGCATCAGGATGTATTCAGTTCCGGTACGGAACGTTTTTTGGCCGGAGAAAATACCGCAGCATGCTGCGCTTTTTGCTCCGGCCAAAAATCCTGAAGACTTGCCGCAAGGCCGGATCCAGAATTAATGCCCATTGAAAGGCATTGATCCGGATCTGGCCTTAAGCTAAACGTCGTTTCGGCGCATTGCCGGAGCCGACATTTAGCTTTTTCTGAATGGTTACCATGGCTGCCGGGACGCTAAAGTCCTGGCAGCCATGGTAAAGTGTAGCGGGGAGCGGGTGAGCAGCATACTTACCGTCCGTGCGGCTCCCGGGGCGCTCCAGAGTGACGTCAGGGCGCCCCAAGCGCATGGATGATGAGATCGCATTGGACACGTCATCCATGCGCATGGGGCGCTCTGACGTCATTCTGGAGCGCCCCGGGAGCCGCACGGACTGTAAGTATACCGCTCCCCCGCTCCCCGCTCCTACTATGGCAACCAGGACTTTAATAGCGTCCTGGCTGCCATAGTAGGAGCGGGGGAGCAGTATACTTACAGTCCGTGCGGCTCCCCGGACGCTCCAGAGTGACGTCAGGGCGCCCCAAGCGCATGGATGACGAGATCGCATTGGACACGTCATCCATGCGCATGGGGCGCTCTGACGTCATTCTGGAGCGCCCCGGGAGCCGCACGGACTGTAAGTATACCGCTCCCCCGCTCCCCGCTCCTACTATGGCAACCAGGACTTTAATAGCGTCCTGGCTGCCATAGTAACACTGAAAGCATTTTGAAGACGGATCCGTCTTCAAATGCTTTCAGTACACTTGCGTTTTTCCGGATCCGGAGTGTAATTCCGGCAAGTGGAGCACACGCTGGATCCGGACAACGCAAGTGTGAAAGAGCCCTAACACTGACAAATGTAAGGTTATGCACATGGGAAGGAATAATACAAGTCACCAGTACATACTAAATGATAAAACACTGGGTAACACTGACATGGAAAAGCACCTAGGAATTTTGGTGAACCGCAAACTAAGCTGCAGAAACCAGTGTCAGGCAGCCGCTGCCAAGGCCGATAACACAATGGGTTGCATCAAAAGGGGCATAGATGCCCGTGATGAGAACATAGTCCTTCCACTTTACAAATCACTAGTCAGACCACACATGGAGTACTGTGTACAGTTCTGGGCTCCTGTGAACAAGGCAGACATAGCAGAACTGGAGAGGGTCCAGAGGAGGGCAACTAAAGTAATAACTGGAATGGGTGGACTACAGTACCCTGAAAGATTATCAAAATTAGGGTTATTCACTTTAGAAAAAAGACGACTGAGGGGAGATCTAATAACTATGTATAAATATATCAGGGGTCAGTACAGAGATCTATCCCATCAGCTATTTATCCCCAGGACTGTGACTGTGACGAGGGGACATCCTCTGCGTCTGGAGGAAAGAAGGTTTGTACACAAACATAGAAGAGGATTCTTTACGGTAAGAGCAGTGAGACTATGGAACTCTCTGCCTGAGGAGGTGGTGATGGTGAGTACAATAAAGGAATTCAAGAGGGGCCTGGATGTATTTCTGGAGTGTAATAATATTACAGGCTATAGCTACTAGAGAGGGGTCGTTGATCCAGGGAGTTATTCTGATTGCCTGATTGGAGTCGGGAAGGAATTTTTTCCCATAAAGTGGGGAAAATTGGCTTCTACCTCACAGTTTTTTTTTTACATTCCTCTGTATCAACTTGCAGGATAACAGGCTGAACTGGATGGACAGAGGGCTTTTTTCAGCCTTATATAAACTATATTACTATGCCCCACTTTGCCGGACCTGTAAAGAGAAGCTTACTTAGTGCTGGATCCCCGCTCCTTCTTCTCCTGCTCCGTTATCTCACTGTAAACATCTGGTTTCACATTGTCTGCAACCTTCCCCCATTCTTGCACAACCTATGTTGATGGAATTTTTATTTATTTTGCATTTATTAACTTTTTTGGGAGGGAATGCCTTTGTTTTCTGTATTTTAAATGTTAGCTTTATTTTACTGAATGGAATTATCGATCAATATTTGTAATGGGCGTTTTTTTTTGTTTTTTGCTACTTTTGCACACTAATAGGACATTTCATGAAAAATATAGGGGGAAAATTATCAAAACTGGTGCAAAAGAAAACTGTCTTAGATGACCGTAGCAACCAATCAGATTCCACCTTTCATTTTTCAGAGCTCCTTTGGAAAATGTAAGGACAAGGAGCAATTTGATTGCTATGAACAACTAGACCGGTTTTCTTTTGCACCAGTTTTGATAAATCTCCCCCATAGTTTTTTTGTCACGTCATTGCAAATACCATAGCTATTTCCTGTTTCCTTGTAGCTGTATCAGAGTTAGTTTTTTGCACAGTAAGTCATATGTCTAATACAACCATTTGGGGGTATATATAAATTCTAAACAAATTATTTATTAACTATTATTAACTTTACTACTCCTTTTTTACACTATATTTTATACTGTATTATTATGGAAAAAATGTTTTGTTTTTTTATGGTGTTAAAAAGTGTATTTTTTATTTTTTTTTGTCTTACTAGGGAACATCACAATGCAATTGTTTGTTTTAATATACGAAGTATACCAAAGCATTGTGTTGCTAAGGCTAAGTGGATAAAATTCAAGTATTTGTTGTTAAGCGGGGGTGTAACAAATAATTCTGTGACTTCATAGCAAAACTCTACTATGGCAGCTATCGGCATTAAGCAACTTGTCCATGAAACTAAAGGGTTGGTCCTTTCATCCTAGACTTTTGATGTTCTGCCTATTGCCTCCCAGCCATCTCCTGCTTCTCATCCTGGGGGGAATCTTTAAACATGGAGTTTGGCCTTTACAGTGACACTTAACCCTGGTACTTAAGTCAAGTGCATAGGTTTCTTCCACTGTCACTGTGGTCTATTCTTAACATGAATCAGGACTTGGGTCTCTAGACTCAATAATACTAAGCATTTAAGTTCTTCTTGAGCTTGGAATTTTTATCAATGGGCCGATCAAAGATAAGCTCATGGATGGAAGAGCACCATCTAATTATATGAGCTGAGCATTGAAGTAGACTTTTTTAAACCTCACATATCGTCATATAGTCTTTTTTCATTCTATAGACTCTAACCCTGGACTGAACCCTAGAAAAAGAATCTAAATCATTTTCCCTTTACTAGAAGCCTAGCATGGAGATTGAATATTGTATCCATTTCGGCCATATCAGCTAAGAAATTTTGTTCAATATACTTAAAATGCCCAAATTTCACACATAAATTGTGAAACTTTTATTCCCTCCAACCTCCATGTTATAAATAGTCTTCACAAAGCACGCTGTAAAACAATCTAATTCTTTAATAAAACACATGGATCAGCTTATAGACCTTTACTCAATATGAATATGTAAAGTCCAAGCCAAAATGAACAACTTTCCAAAGAAGGATTTTGGACCATGATGTGTTTTCCTTTTGACTACTGCTTGGCAAAAGTCATAACTTAAATACAAAGGCTACTTTGGAGAATGATCTTTACTGAAATTTTTTAGCACTAAACATTATTATATATTAATATAAAATACTTTTAACCATTTGAGTGTTGCCTATTGTGTCCTCATGGAAATTTAAAGGATGTTTGCCACCAGGAAATTCACTGATAAACCATGCACCATGCCTTTTAGGGCTAGCTCAGCAGAATGTATTGATACCTTTTCACTTAGCGATCCGTTGCTTCATTCTGGAGAAAAAGTACTTTTAATTCATATGCACATGAGCAGTTAAGTGCACTGAGGGCGGGTCCAAGCCAATCTGTGCATATTTGCTCCTTCTGCTTCCTCTGCCATCCGTTCATTCTCCCTCTTGATTGACAGGGCCAGGCAAGATGACTATGCAGAAACCTGATCCTGTTAATTGAGAAGGAGAGGAAGAGGCTGGCAGAGGAAGCAGAAGGAGCAAGGGTACACAGAGTGAGTATTGGGCCCGCCCTTGGTGCACATAGTTGGCCATTGGCACATGGATTAAAAGTATTTTAATCGATTGCTAAGTGAAAAGTATCATTACACTCAGTTGAGCCAGCTCTACAAGGTATTGTGCCTGGGTTAAGAGTGAATTTCCTGGTGGCAAACTCTCTTTAAAGGAGATCTGTCAGCCAGATCTTCCACAATATGATAGGGCTGACCCTACTTATTAAATAGATACCATTCTTCCCTATTGCTGCATTTGGGAGAAATAAGTGTTTAAAAAACTATGCAGAGTAGGGGCCAGCAAGTCGGTGCACCTTAGCTGCTCATTGTGCTTCCCCTGGATACTCCACCCTCCACCTGGATGCCTGCCCATGTCAATCAAGTGGAGGAGGATTATCCCGTGAAGCAGAGAAAGGGGGCTAAGGTGCACAGAGTGGATAAGGCCTGCCCTCAGTGCACTTAAGAACCAATTTGCAGATTTTTGAAAACATTTACAGGTGAAACTCGAAAAATTAGAATATCGCGCAAAGCTCATTTATTTCAGTAATGCAACTTAAAAGGTGAAACTAACATATGAGACAGACTCATTACATGCAAAGCGAGATATTTCAAGCCTTATAATTTGGATGATGATGGCTTACAGCTTATGAAACCCCAAAGTCACAATTTTGAGGTCCCCTTTGCTCAGGAGGTATGGATTAATTAGCTGACTAGAGTGCGACACTTTGAGCCTAGAATATTGAACCTTTTCACAAAGGCTGCATTAATGCAATTCCTTTTAATTTGCATTACTGAAATAAATGGACGTTTGCACGATATTCAAATTTTTGAGTTTTACCTGTATTTTTCCTACATGCAGAGATGGATCGGGGGGATGAAGAAGGTATGTTTTCTATTAGTAGGGTTAGCCCTACTAGGCATTATGACTGGTTTAATTGCATTGATTCTGGTGACAGATGCCCTTTAATTGTGACTTTATTTTGCAGGGGACAAACCTGAACACAAGTGACATATTTAATTAAAGTGCATCTGTCAGCAGATCTGTACCTATGACACTGGCTGACCTGTTACATGTGCGCTTGGGAGCTCAAGGCATCTGTGTTGGTCTCATGTTCATATGTGTCCGCATTGCTGCTAAAAATTAAATTTTAATGTATGCAAATGAGCCTCTAGGTGCAACAGGGGGCGTTGCCGTTACACCTAGAGGCTCTGCTCTCTCTGCAACTGCTGCACCCTCTGCACTTTGATTGATAGGACCAGGCAGTGAAAACGTTTTCCGTTTGTTTCAATTAACAGCACCACTTTTGTCTATGAGTTGTGCCTGATACTGCAACTCATCCCTATTCAAGTGAATAGAGCTGAAGTGAAATATCAGATGCACATGATGGAAAGATGGAAAACCAGTAGACTTTTTACCTAATTATGTACAATCCCTTAAAAAAAACAAACATAAAATGAGCAGCATACTTTAAAATAATAGTAGTCTTGCAACATTAATAACATTGAGTACTCTGGGTCTGCTCAGTGATTTTCATCTCCTAGGAGTAAGTGATCAACACATTCATATTCTCCCGTTAACAGTGGCCTCTGAGGCACTAGGCATCTTTAAAGGGGGCATTCCCATGATGACAAGCCCCTTCCATGTGCTCTATGGACGTCAAAGAGGGGTGTTCCACATTTAGGACCACATTTTATTAGCCAGAACAAAGAGCAAACTCATTCTGGCAGACCCACGGACAAAAAAAATTATATCACAAAACTAACTTGTAGATGAAACGAGAGTAAAAGTATAAAAGTAACATATAAGCCTTAAAAAAGGGAACAAGCCAGCAGGACAAGTTTCATAAACAAGCTTTAATATTCAGAAGAAATAATTCATATTGGCAAAATGATTTATTTGGTACTTGATACTGGCAAAGAGATTTATTTGGGAATTTAAGAATAGGACATCTGTTATAGGCTGGAGACTTGCACGTCTTTTCTTATTTTATGAAACACGACCCGATGCTTTAGATGAAATTTAAGAAACTGAAAGCATTCTTATAGAAAACTTGGTATAAAGAGTAGACATGCTGGGAATACTTTTTATAGCATTTTTCTCAATGTCAATTCTCTAATATGTCTCAGTAAATTTGGAAAGCACTTTTTCATGATAAACAATACGTGAGATTAGCTTATCCAGAATACTATAAAGCTTCATTTTACAGCACCAATGTTTATTTATGTTGGGAAGAAAAAGTAGAGCGTTGGTCTCCTGTGAGATTGGATTAGAGAAGTCCAGTTCAATTAAATGGTGGTATCTACATAATAAAACTGCACTTTTGTACTGAAGCGAGGACTGAGGACATGGCTCATCTGAGATGTCTTAATTGTTTTTCCACCTCGTCATCTTCTGAGTGATTTTATTGAATGGAAGCCTGGTTTATCATTCTTCATGTTAATGGAAGGGAATAGTACAATATGTGCACTATTTTTAAGAGGTCTAAGACAACACCAGGAACACCACTGAACCAAACTTAGAACACCATGGGATTCTCATTATAGGGTCCCCTTACTGGAGAGTGGTGTCAGTAGACCCTTGTAGCGATAATCCAATTGGCACTGGCTAAAGTGATGCGTGGAGTCTAAGGTATTCTATGGTGTTTACCAATGAAACTCTCCACAAGTATCTGGACTTCGCTGCAGGGAATCCTCAGCTCACAATCCCCAGAGTAATCTGCCATTGGTGCCTGTTGTGCAGAGACAGTAGCCAGATCTGGAACTATAGAGGGCTCATAAACAGGATGGGAGGCAGATGTTGGTCTAGGAATAATCCAGAAGCATAGTTATGAGGAAGCCATAGGTCAGGCCAGAGATAGGTGAAATAAAACAGGAACAAGGTTCAGGAATGAGGCCAAGGTCAGAATCCAGGAAACTTCAAAAGTAGCTGGCTCCAAAAGTAGTTGGCTAAAGAGAAGGGTTTGGCAAAGATGAGGTCAGGAACAGAGCCAAGGTCAGGACACAATTTCAGTGTAGCAGAGTTGCACACTTTAAATATAACCGGGATGTTTTATATAAAGTTTTTTTATGTTAAGCTTAGCAGACATACAGACATCAAGGAAAATTCAGCACTCTGCAAAGATCAGGTAAAAAAACATTAAATATGTTGTCCACAATTTTGATATTGATGACCTATCCCCAGGGTAGGTAATCTATATCAGATTGGAAAGGGTCCAACTCCTGGCACCTCCACCAATAAGTTGTTTGAAAAGGCCACTGCATTTGGGTGAGCACCACAGCCTCTTCCTAGACCATTGACATGACTTTTTTATTGGTCACGTGGCCTAGACACAGCTTAGTCCCATTCAAGTGAGAGTAGATGAGCTGCAATACCAAGCACAGACACTGTCCAATGGACAGCGCTGTGCTTAGGAGACCGCGGGACTCACTGGAGCTCCTCGGTGCCTTCAAATAGGTGAACGGTGGGTTTCCCAGGTGTCAGACCACTGCCAATCTGATATTGATGACCCATCCTGTGGATAGACCATCAGCATCTGAATCTTGGAAAACTACTTTTCTATCAATCTAGCAATGTCTGGGATCTTAATCATGCTATGATGCAGAAACCCATTGTGCAAAACGTGTGAGCAAATGTTATTAGAGATGGCTTTTACCTGTTATTTTCTTAAATAAAGCTTGAAAGTTTTTTTACCTGATCTTTTACTTGGAGAATTGATCTAAGCACATGGTAAGCTGACATTCAGTGTTTTTTAACTTTATAGTTTTTTTGACCATTACATTTTCCACACTGATCATTGAGCCCCATACAATGTGTCCTGTGTACTCTAGGGCAGGATCAGAAGCCTATGACTAAGGTTCCATTCACACGTCTGCAAGGTGTTTTGCGGACAGCGGCAATGTGCGTTCCGTGGACCGCACATTGCCGGCACTATAGAATATGCCTGATCTTGTGTGCAATTGCGGACAAGAATAGGACATGTTCTATTTTTTTGGGAACGGAATTGCGGACCCGGAAGTCCGCAATTCCGTGTCCGGGCAGCACATCATGCTGACCCATAGGAATGAATGGGTCCGCAAATGGACCCTAAGACTCTGTGAGTAAGTCAAAACACGTCAGAAGCAGTGTGTTTCTCTATTATGTCTTGTATTGGCTTTTATATCTATATATATAAAGAAGGACGTATATACAGTATGTGTGTATGTATGTATGTTCCGTGATCACTTAAAAACGCAACCATCGATTTCAACGAAACTTGGTATACACATCCCTTGCTACCTGTAAAGAAATCTTGTGGGGGTCACAGCTCTCTAGGACGTACCGTTCCTGAGATATTCCCCAAAAATGACCTTCATTAGCCAATACAAGCCTGTAAGTCTTTCTCATCATATCCCAACTGCCATACACTTGGTCACATGTCCCTTATCAGCCAATAGAAGCTTGCAGGCCCTTAGTCTCCACATACACACAGTTTTACTCCAGGTTTCCATAACAACCCAGCCATTTTTCTTCCTTGCTGTAGGTCAGCTTTAGGTTAGGGCTACACAACAACATGTGTCGCGCAACAATAAGTCGCACGACACATAGGGCACAACTACACTGCTACATGTATCGCACAACATTGATGTCGCACCAATGTCCCGCGACAATTTTTATAATGATAGTCTATGGTGTTGTACTGCGACATGCGACATGCTGCAACGTGACAGTTGGATGGATTTTTTTTAACTGTTGTGTCACAGTCGCAGCACGTTACATGTCGCAGTGCGACACCATAGCCTATCATTATAAAAATCGTTGAGACAAAATGTTGCGCGACACATGTCGTCGTGTAGCCCTAGCATTAAATAGGCAGGGCGCTGTAGAGGTCACTGTTAAAGGGGTGGGCACTGTGGAGGTCACTGTTAAAGGTGTGGACACTGTGGAGGTGACTGTTAAGGGGGCAGGGGCCACTATTAAAGGGGCAACTGCAGTGGAGGTCACTGTTAAGGCAGCAGGGTACTGTGGAGGTCACTGTTAAGGGAGCTGGGTACTGTGGAGGTCACTGTTAAGGGGGCGGGCCCCTGAGGAGGTCACTGTCAAGGGAGTGGGGTGCTGTGAAACTCACTGTTAAAGGGGCGGGCTGCTGTGAAGGTCAAAGTTAGGGGATGGGCTGCTGTGGAGGTCCCATTTCAAAGTGGTGGGGCACTGTGGGGGGGTCAGTGTTTAGGGGTGGGGGACTGTGGAGTTCACTGTTAAAGGGGCGGCGTGCTGTAGAGGTCACTGTTATGGGGGATACTGTCGACATAAGATCACACCACAATAGATAATGAGCTAGGTCAGTTCCTCCTCCCTCCCCCTGCACAGTAACCTCTGTATGTGTCATAGAGCATACTGACAACAGTGAGTGATATCCTGGTGTCTGTTGTCAATATATCCCATTCAAAGTGGCCGGCCCACTATTCATGTAACACAAATAAAATACAAAATATACAATCAGAAATAGAAACAGATTACTAAAAAGTAAAATTCAGTATGTGCAATATTAGCAAAAAAAAAGCAGTAAGCTCCTGTACAATGTGGACATATTACTGGGGATCAGAAAGCAGTGGCACTGGCTGCGAGCATCTGCAGGAACTTACAATGATTTCACTAATTGTAGTCAATTGGATTGCTGTCAATGATTAAAGATACTAAGTAATAACACGCTGCTATTAGGACCAGTATTATTAGCTCATTGATTGCAATAATTTCAGAAATTACCCATCAGAATCAAATATGCTAAGCACCTGGCTTCCCTTTGGTGGACATCTGCTTCAGTGACCGCTGCTGCTCATTGGCGAGCGTAGTGATTGCAGGTTGGAAATAATTCAGGAGTTACAATGATGCTTCTTATTCCTCATCTGAATGTGACAAAAATGGCTGTTTGTAATTTAAAGTGTAATGAGAATCTTTTCCTGTTACTTTCTGCTATTATCAGGGAAGGTCGATCCACCTGGGACAATGATTAATAAAATATTTTGTATCCTGGTCAGCAATTATTTCTTGGGCCTTTTTTTTCCCTATTTCCTACTTCTAGAACCTAGGAAAATGTAGAGCAACCAGTAAAAATGTAGCTATTATTTTTTTAGATTTTTGTTGAAACTGGAATCTTCTTGGATGGTACTAGTATTGAGCGAATTTCGAATACGAATTTCAGGGAAATTGATTTTCCATGAATGGCGTTAAAAAATAAAAAAATAAAATCATACCTCATATGTCCGCCGCCATCTTGACTGAAGATCGTCTCTTTGTGATCAAATGAATGAGGTAGGTTTGATTTTATTTATTTATTTATTTTATACTGTAATATCAATGTCAGATGCCGCGATCAGCTATGGCTACTTTCACACTTGCGGCAGGACGGATCCGTCCTTCCGCTATTTCGCCATGCTGCCGGACCGCCGCTCCGTCCCCATTGACTATAATTAATGGGGACGGGGGCGGAGCTCCGGCACAGCACGGCAGTGCACGGTGAAAGGCCGCCGGACTTAAAGTCCTGCATGTCCGACTTTTTAGTTCGGCGGCCTCTCACCGCGAACTCCCGTACTGTGCCGGAGCTCCGCCCCCGTCCTGCTGCAAGTGTGAAAGTAGCCTATGAATGCAGCATCTGAGGGGTACATTCGCCACTCTCTGTCATTGCACCCACTACTTACAAATATACAATATACAGTGACCCATCACTGCTTAAGGGTTAATGCTTGCCACTTTAAAATGTGTATTATTATGTTAAATGTTGTTTATGCACAGTGTGATGCAGAAAGGCTGTGTATGGAGAAAACAGTTAGCTGGCAGCATTGGTTAGCTGCCGGGAGACAGGCTGGTTAGAGAGTCCCTAGCAAGCTGAGCTAGAGAGAAGGCCCATCTTGGTGTGCTCTGCCAGGTAGGCCGCAAAAATAACTTTTCTCCAGGAAAACACCAGTCCTGAGGATAAAGCTTCCAGAAAGACCAACTTTGCTGACAATTACTTCTGAGAGAAAGAAGGATTAAATTTGTCCAGAAGGCACAGGGACATTAAGGCCATGCTGTACAGACAGAAAGGTACATTCATGTTTATAGTTTTAGACTTTACACTACTGAGACGTACTGGCTATCCAAATCTAGGTTCTGTACCCTAAATTTGAGAACTTCAGAAAGTTTATTGAGAGTGATTACACCCTTATGGTCAATTTTGGAAGATTGCATTGCCTATTTAGAGTGATAATTAGAGGGGAACATTGTACTGTTGACCCCTAATTCAAAGCCTTCTTGAGAACTAATGCCTTGTGAGCTACTTGAAAACAGTGCATATTGCTTATATTTGTACTGCAACTCTCATCATCTATTTAGGAAAATAAGACTTTATTTATTTTAACCAAACGTTCCTGGTCATTACCTCCACCATCCTCCAGCTACCTTGCAACCTGTCAACCATCCACCATCAAGGCAAGCCCAGCCACTGACAGGCTGGAGATGTCCTGGGTACCCAGAGAAGAAGAAGAGTTGTGCCCCTCAACGGACTGCCTGCGTGGCCTGATGAAGAATCAGAGTAGGATCAGCCACCATGAGGATTACTACTACCCTCATTGCCTCAGCCACTACTCCTATCCTCTACAGCTCCATGCCTTGCCTGTGGGCTGGCGCAGGGCAAATACACTCATGTGTATGAGGGGCCTTAAGGCTACATTCAGATATGGAACATTTGCTGCAACAAATTGAAGTCAGAGACATGATGTAATAACATCTAGTGTGGTTTTGAATGCATGCTAGGATTGTAAAACCTCCAGTGTGCCTATTAAATTATGGATTTGCAGCAAATTTTTACAGTAGATTTTACCCTTTTCAGTGTAAAAGGTAAGATTTGCAGAAAGTCCACAACAATTTACAAGAGACACAAATTCCACCTCAGGCAGCAGAAAGGCTAAGTGCACCCCTGCTAAACTGACAGATCACTGTGTCTTTATAATATGATTTAGGCATTTTCAATTTGAAAAGATCCACTTCTGTCAAAGCTCTTAAAATGACTTTAATTCAATAGCTCCTGGGGTGCTTCTGGGCTCCAATGCAAAATGAAGTACCCACCTACCATGACTGGTGTCTTCATATGTGGGAGAGTAGGCTTGGAGAAATTTCTATCTCTGCATTTCCCTTAGCTATGGACCTGAATAGCTTTTATGGGAAATTGAGAATGTTTTACTGCTCTTGCCTTCAAAATCTCAAGTAGATTTTCCACACCATATGCTGTCCATTAGAGCATATATGGACTACAAGTCTAAATGAAGTTTGCAAGATCTCAAAGAAGCAGTACCAATATAGTAAAATTCTAGTTTATCTTCAAGGATGACCCACCATCCTCAGTTCACAGTATCCACTCAAAATGTAAAAAAAATTTGAAAAACACTGCAAACCATTTATCTGCAGGTGATGGTGTCCATCATGATTTTGGGATTTGTTTATAACCAGTCTTCACCCAACCAGGCCCAAATTAGCAGAAAATAAAATAAAAGATTTGTTGAATGGATCTTCTTAGGCCCCTTTCACACGGGCGAGTATTCCGCGCAGATGCGATGCGTGAGTTGAACGCATTGCACCCGCACTGAATCCCGACCCTTTCATTTCTATGGGGCTGTTTACATGAGCGGTGATTTTCACGCATTACTTGTGCGTTGCGTGAAAATCGCAGCATGCTCTATTTTGTGCGTTTTTCACGTAACGCAGGCCCCTTAGAAATGAATGGGGTTGCGTAAAAATCGCAAGCATCCGCAAGCAAGTGCAGATGCGGTGCGATTTTCACGCACGGTTGCTAGGAGACGATCAGGATGGAGACCCGATCATTATTATTTTCCCTTATAACATGGTTATAAGGGAAAATAATAGCATTCTGAATACAGAATGCATAGTAAAATAGTGCTGAAGGGGTTAAAAAAATTATTTAACTCACCTTAGTCCACTTGTTCGCGCAGCCGGCATCTCTTCTGTCTCCTTCTTTGCTGTGTGGAGGAAAAGGACCTGTGGTGACGTCCCTCCGGTCATCACATGATCCATCACATGATCTTTTACCATGGTGATGGATCATGTGATGGATCATGTGATGACCGGAGTGACATCACCACAGGTCCTGTTCCTTAACACAGCAAAGAAGGAGACAGAAGAGATGCCGGCTGCGCGAGCAAGTGGACTAAGGTGAGTTAAATAATTATTATTTTTTTTTTAACCCCTCCAACACTATTTTACTAAGCATTCTGTATTCAGAATGCTATTATTTTCCCTTATAACCATGTTATAAGGGAAAATAATACAATCTACAGAACACCTAACCCAAGCCCGAACTTCTGTGAAGAAGTTCGGGTTTGGGTACCAAACATGCACGATTTTTCTCACGCGAGTGCAAAACGCATTACAAGGTTTTGCACTCGCGCGGAAAAATCACGCATGTTCCCGCAACGTACCCGCACGTTTTCCCGCAACGCCCGTCTGAAAGAGGCCTTAAGCTTTGCATCTTGTGGTGAAGTTTTCCAAAGCTTTTCTTTACACGACAAAGCTCCATGTAATTCAGTGTGGAGAAGGTCGAGGAGGGATATATTTCACTCTCATCAAATCTCATTAAAATCCCATCAAACTTCAAAACAGAACGTCTACCAGAATTCCCGACACACTTTGTCAAACTTCAAAGTGATGAAGTTCTGGTAATGATTATTGACATAGGGACAATGATTTCATCCCTCTGCTGTGATTTTCAGTTTATAAATGTCAGTAGATCATGTAAATGTGATATTAATTAAAATCTTGTTACGTCTTCTTGCCAGATTCACTTCATATGATCCCATGTCCCAATTACTGATTGGCCCGGATTTTAATACATGAACGTCGTCTGCTTTTATCCCAGATTTCCTGTACCAAATACATTTGTAATTGCCGATTAGACAATAAAAAGTGCAAGGAGCACAAAGTACATTTTGTGTGTGTTCAGAGTTCCCATGGCCAACATTCGAACAGGTCAAGCAATGGAGGATGAGTTTGCTGCAGTTTTAAAGTGTCACTGTACTTTGAGACATATTAAAAGTTTAGATCGGTGGGGAACTGAATGCTGAGGCCTCCATGGATCAGAAAGTGAGAAGGACTCAGTAGAAAGTCTAAGGGAACGTCTCGCTCCTAGTGGAGCAAGGAGAGAGAGAGAGTGATATGAGCGCACTTCTTTCCCCTTGTTCTAGAGATCAGTGGGGGTCTCCAACGCTCAGACCTCCACCGATCTAAACTTTTGATATGTCCCTACAACGTATCAAAAGTCTGTTCAAAGTACAGTGACACTTTAAGATGATTTCTGCTATCATGTCATTTGAAATGTCAAGTCTTATCATGTCTTGGTTAAGTTGAAGAGATGTACTAGAAAAAAAAGCTTATTATGGAACTCAAAATAATCTACGAAGATATCCTTATTTCTACAATTTCATTAGTTACCACCTGAGAGTTCAATGTCAGTCAGCTGCTTCTAAAGCTGGCCATACATATTATATAAATATTGTCCAAACCAAGAAATTTCAGCAGGATCGGCCGAACAACTATTGTGTATGGGGGCCTCCTGATTCTTCCTTGACAGCAGATGTCGGAGCAGAAAGTGGCAGGAGAGTTCTTTCTTCTCCCTATGCACAACACATGCATGCTCAGCCAAGCTCAGCAGGTTTGTATATAGGGAGGATAGGTCCAGAGGATAGGTCATCAGTCAAAAAATCGCAGAAAACCCCTTTAAGGATAGGGCTAGGAATAGAAGAGGTTAACGTGAGCTCACTGCAATGGACTCCTGGGAAATGCAGGTACTTGATGGTCACATAGGATGAGCTGCTAACCACCCACAGAAGGTGAAGAGACTAGAGCTGTAGAGGGGTGAGCGTACAAACTAAAAGGTGAAGATTACACTGGAGAGCAGAGTTTTTGCATTCATATAGTTAAAACAATGATGTGCATTATGATTAAAGTATTACTGAACTGTCCCATTTCTTCACTTCAATTGCAGCTAAGGGCCATCCGCAGTAGCAGTAGCTTCAATTAACAAGGTTCTCATGAAGCAACCCCTTCTCTAAAAACAGTCAGTAGTTATGTTGCCATCATGGATCCAGCACCTTTAATCCCTGGTGACCTATAGTTATTACCAGGGGAAAGTTAGTCTGGCCTTACATTTCCCAGAATTTCCCAAATAGGCAATCCCTATGCAACATTCTTAAGACCAAATAAGACTTAAAAAGTTGCCAAGGGTTTGAAAACCATCTCTGCTTTCTTCAAAAAAAAAACTGTGCCACACCTGTTCATAGATTGCATGTGGTAATGCAGCTCAGTCCCTTTTACATCAAACTAAGCTGAGCTGGAATAACAGCCACAACTCATGCCATATTTGATATTTTCTATACTACTTTACAGTTTGGTCTTAGATGAGCTGCCATTCTTGAAGGGATATTCCACAGTCTTGCAATTAATAGCCTATCCTCAGGATAGGCCATACATTTTTGATTGGTGGCCTGATCTGAAACCCTGCACTCTCACCAATCAGCTATTCCAAAATGGCTCTGGGACCAGAAGTAAATGGGAGCAGCACTGCCGTAACCAATTCCGCTTACTACACAATGGACGGAGCTGTGTCATTCTGGCGCATTCTTCTGCTTCAGCAGCTACTGCAGGATAGCTGATTGTGGGTGTGGGGGTGGGTGTGGCATCAGACCCTCAATGATAAGATATTGATGGTCTATCTTGAGGATAGACCATTAACAGTGAAATCTGGAATACTCCCCGACGGCGGACTAGGAACTCAAAGTGGCCCTGGAAAAAAAACTAAAATTGTCAACATGTAAGCAGGTCCAAACTGAAAGAAGGTGGGGCAATACAAGTAGGCAGGGACATCAGACATAGTTGGAACTAGCAATACCATAGTGCAGCTCAAAATACTGCCCCAGCAGAATCAAATCCAACAGTGCAGAAAAAAAATTCTGCCGCCTCCACTGCAGTATTCAACTGTACCACCATCCTGAGGACTTGGATCTAGGAGGACACCTCCAGCCACTGGCTAGGTTCATAAGTACCTGATGCTCCTAGCATTAATTAACTCTGAGAATATCAGATCATTATGTACTTGGCGGGCTCCACGGGCATCAGTCCACCAGGAAATTTCTCTGTAGGGTCAATAGCCAGTGGATACAGCCCACCTCCCACAGTTTGAGACCTTCCATATAAAACACATTTGAGAAGAATCCAATCTATAGATTTCATGCTCATTTCCATTGCAGATTATGAAGCACTAGTGATGTATGTTCCCCTGTGTTAGGTTCAGGCAAATTAATTAACATTCGTTAAGGCACAGTGCTTAACGTATGTCATCAACTGTCATCTTATAGATCTGCATAATACCAAACATCCTGACAAGAGCAGCCTATGCAGACTGTTCATACCTGGGGTGTTAATATCTACACAGACATTATTTATGTTTTTGAACACTAGAACGCCATCATTTTCCTATTGTTGCCTGAAATATAATCAACCTATTCTATTTTTCCTTTAACTTCATTGTTGATCCAGACTCTTAGCTAAATGAAATGCTTGGAAAAACAAGTTATGTTTTGGCTGTTTTTCAATTAGCCTACCTGTCATCTTTCAAATTTCCACATTTTGACAGATGGAATGTTAACTCAATGCAAAAAAAATAAATCAAAAATCTTACACATCTATATGTCACTTCGTAAAGTGGTGCACATATTGCCTAATGTGAGAGCTAATTTTATGCCGCCTGGTCACCTCTACTTTTAGATCTCTGAAGTGTTCCATTTTGGGATGGCCGTTTGAATTATTATTATTTTTATTAACAATAAAGTAGTTGTTCCTTTAATTTACAGCTGGGAATAACACATGTCTGTGCTTTGAAATGAAACGTAATGCTTTCTAGACATTCTTCGAAGTAGACGCCTCCAATTTGCAACCTGTGATTTTATGTGCCTCTACGTCCAAGCTCAATTCTGCACATTTTTTAAAATTGTAATAGACTTTTTGTGAATTTTATAAAATGTATAAATGTAGTTAGGAGCTTCTCCCAGAATTCCTTAAATACCAATCCATGTAGATCTGTATATTGAGATAAAAATGCCCTTGTGTCCTCTTGAATGAAACTTGTATATTTTTCTTGCTTTTTTTCCACATTTATTCCTCATTCACTTATGGGTAATCTTAGGCTAAATACGCCTCTTTTTTGTGGTGTAGCATAGGTCTATATGTAGTAACCAAGTCTTGGCGGTACTACAATTGGTTTGCAATGTAATGCTTTGTAATATTTATGTTATGTCACACTATATGCAATACACTTTGTACACCAGCAGATGGCGTACAGTTGGCAGTGTTTGGCAACAGGAATGGAAATTACCATTCCATTCCTCCCCTCTTGGTAGGAGTGGACTGGTGTGACTTTCTGCCAAGGGAGGGGCTGAGCTAGTTAGAATAAGTTTAAAAAGAAGTGAGTGAGAAATGAGGGAGAATTTGATCCATCAGACTCTCCTCCAAGCCATGTAGACCACAGAGGTGGCTCATCTAAGAGGACGTAATTGCCCCAGGGAGACTGCAGGGTCCTAGGTCATGAAAGATTTGTAAGCTAGGGCCTATTCGAGGCAGCAGATTTACCAAGCAACCAAGTTATCAACACTCTGCTGCAAAGTGGTGGGAAACATGTTAAGACACCTTCACTGCAGTTCAGGACAGGCAAAGTTAGAAGCCTACATCATACATTGAACACCTACTGCCAAAGGTGCCAGTGTAAAGTCGTAGGGAAGGGAATCAGGAGAGTTAGAGACATTGTCAGCTAGCAAATATCTGAGTGTCATCTTCTGCCAAACTGCCAGACACCTTTCCCATTATCAGGGAGAAGAGAATTGCTCTTTGTACAAACTGCTGCTGAATGTGCTGCTATTCAGTAAAGAAAGATGTTATCTGTTCAATTATATATGCCTGGTTCCTTTCATCATCACCTTTTTCAGTGCACCAAACACCAGGGAACAATGACCTGGGGTAGGACACCATGACACAACAACATCTCATAAGGGCTACTACCACTCCCATCCCCTGCACCGGCTTCTCTGTGGCTCACTACATATTCACTGGGAAAATCTCCACATGTTGAGGCAAATGTGCCCTTAGCCATTAACTCCTTAATGGTCACTAATCCACCGATTATAGAAGTAGTTAAGGGGTCTATAGTGCTATAGACTTAAAGGGGTTTTCCAGTTTGCACCAACATCCTTTATAATAATCCTTTATGAAGGTAGCTGTAATTTTCTAATGTATTTCTTTTACCTTCATTGCTCCTATCTCTTGTTCTGGGCTGTGGTCACATGTCCATGTCCTTGTAGCTCCTATTTATTTCCTGTGATGTTATAATTAGTGATGAGCGAAATTATTAAAAATTCAATTTGGCTGCTGTATTAAATTTAAGAAAAGAAATTCAATTTGTGCCGAATTACTTCATCATAAAGCACATTCCTTTGTATGTAGCTTGCGTAATGACAGGGAACGGCAATCGCACGGCCCCCTGTCATTGAACCCCTAAGATGCCACGCTCATTGCTGTTTGCAGCATCTGATAGGGCATTGAGGCCTTTCAGGGGTTAATCAGGTTAAAAATAAATAAATACATACTCACCTTATCTATTTGCTCGTGGAGAGGCCATCTTGATTGAAGACACAACGTGAAAACTTGCATGGTGATGTGATGACATCATCACTTCATCAATCTGGCCGGGTGTGGTGACATCATCACATCACCACGCACAAAATCTTGCGTGGTATCTTCAATCAAGATGGCCATGATGGCCTCTCCGCGAGCAAATGGATGAGGTGAGCATGCACTTTTTTTTACCGCCATTTGAGGAAAAATAGATTTGTTACTATGAAGCACGAGGAAATTCAGCTTCATGGCGAATCTAATTTGGCATGAGTTGCTCAACATTAGTTATAGCCATGAACGTACTCCTGTTTGTCTGTATACTATCGTGCTGGCAGATTTGCATCTCTGCTAGTGTTGCGCCAAAACATGGCATCAGGATCAGACTGTATTATTATAGTACCAGAAGATTCTCTGGTGAGCTCAGGCTCTGACACAGCAATAGACCTCTAATAATAGGACCCCAAAGGACAAACCACTTGGAGGTGGTTTATCATTAAAGGGAACCTGTCATCAACTTTATGCTGCCCATAGTAATGGCAGAATAAAGTAGAGACAGGTGAGTTGATTTCAGCGATCTGTCATTTATAAGTTTAAATAAATTGGTCGCCGAGAACCAACATCACAATTATTGCAGACTAGGCCTGGAGAAGAGTCACGGCCACCTGAGAAGAGTCCTGGTTATTCATGAATTCCTGCTCTCCTGCCCACCTGCTGGTGACTGACAGTCTTCTACCTAGTTTTCTCCCTTTCTCTCTAGGAGAGAACTGCCAATCATCAGCAGATGGGCGGGAGAGCAGGAGATTATGGATAACCATGACTCTTCTCAGGTAGATTTGACTCTTCTCCGGGCCCGGGCTGCAATGATTATGATGCCGGTTCTCGGCAACCACTTACTTTTAGCTCATGAGTGACACACCGCTGACATCAGCATTTCTGTCCCTAATTAATGCTGCCCTCAGTGAGTTCAGCATAAAGTTGATGACAGGTTCCCTTTAAGGTCTAATTATGGGTTGAGTCAAAAATAACCATCATCTTACTGATATCTATTGCGTGTAATATGATAAGTACACAGATTACAATGTAATTATAATTGGATGTGGTATGTTTTGTATAGATGGAGGGTGGGCTCAGAAGCTCCTGTCTCCATGTCATGCCTTCCATGGAAGCACAGTAAGCAACTGCTATAGGGCTAGATGGCAAACTTTTTTTCTTCTTTTCCCGACATAAAAGCACTGCATTTTCTAGCAGCTATTACTAGGGGAAGCTCAGTGCAAAGAGATTCTTACAGATTCCATTACAATGGTATCTGTATAAATTCGTATGCACTAAGCTCCCCCTAGTGATGGCTGCAGGCAGGAAGCTTTGTAATAGATGGGAAGCAGGAGATTTCTCAGTGTATTTATGCCAGTTCTGTGAGCTAAATGCAGCAACCCAGAGGGGAGGTCTTAGACCTGGAGGTGGTAGTAGTACTCACAGTTCACAGTGGAAATCTCTCCCTCTGGCACTCCCTTGGGCCATGCAATGACAGGAGGGCGTACCATTTTCTTCCCTTGGGGCACAACCTGGTACTGGGGCTCCTGTCTGGTGGCCTAGGTGTTAGTCTAGCTGCAAGGCAGCAGAGCAGGTGGCCGGTGAATGGCAGAATCAGTAACCAGGCCAGTTGGAATCAAAGTCTCTCTTTACTAAAGTGCAGAATAGGAGTAGAAGTACATCCAAATATGGTAAAGGAACAGTTTCAATCCATATAGCAGTGTTTGGACGTCAGCAATGATGGAGGCTGTGGTACTCCTTCTCTCTGAAGTCTCTCTGCAGAACCTTAGACATGCAATGACGTTCTTATTAGATGCTTCTGCAAATTCCTAGGCTGAGGGTTACAGATTTAAGATAAGGCTGGTCAAACCATCTCCAAGTGTGAAAGGGCACGATAGCAATGTTCCCTTTCAATGTTCTCTAAGGAGCTCGCACATGTAGCTCTTCACTGTTCCTCAGGCAGAACTAGATTTGTACTTCTTGCAGAATATCAGTCTGTTCTTGATTTTTTCGGGGGAGTGAAGTGGCTTCTTTGCTGCTCTTCTTGACACAAGGCCATCCTCCAAAAGCCTTTGACTCACTGTGCATGCAAATTCACCCGCACCTGCCATGCTGCAATTCCTTGATGGAGATGGTCTTTATTGGCCGCCCTGAATCCTTCTTCACAGTAATTAAAGCTCTCTCCTTGAGGTTCTTGATGATCCAATAAATAGTTGATTTAGATGCAACCTTACTAGCAGCAATGTCCTTGCATGTGAAGCCCTTTTGATGCAAAGAAATGATGACTTCATGTATTTCCTTGCAGATAACTATGGTCAATAGAAGAAGACAATGATATCAAGCACCACCCCTTTTAAAGCAACCAGTCTGCGCTTCTTATTCAGTCAACATGACAGAATAATATCAGCTGCCTTGAATTTGTTGATACTTTCTCCTGAGCTAACAAAAAATCACTGAAATGACGTTAGCAAGTAATTTGGTGGCAAGGCTGAAATGCACGGGAAATGTTTTTTGTGATTAAGTTAATTTTCATGGCTAGTGATGATTTTGCAGTTAGTTGCAATTCATCTGATCACTCTTCACAACAATCTAGAGGTACTGCAAATTGATGCAATTTTCTTCCACTTAATTAGGGATGAGCCGAACCCGAGTTCAGTAAAAGGTTTTTAACAGTAGAAATTAATTTCTGAAGTTATTACCGGAAGTCTCGCGAGACTTTGCGAAGTAATAACTTCGGCTCATCGGAGCCAATACATTCTAATACTGTACAGAGCGTTTGCTCCATACAGTATTCAAACTAAGTTTTATGCGAATCTACTTTGGATGTTTCATCCAAAGTTGATTTGCTCATCCCTACACTTAATAAAAAAAATATCAAAATCTGAGACTTTGTGCTTTGTGTTTCTTGTAGCCTGGAAGTGTTTGACACACGCATCCTGGGAAATTGGAAGGGGGAGCGAGGGGCCATGCTAAGTTTTTCTACGGGGCCCTATGAGATCTGTGTACACCCTTGCCTTGTGTGTTCATCATCTCAATGTATCACAGAACAGTAAAGAAATCATAGCAATGAAATCTTCCATTTGAGCTGTATATAAAATATGAGTAATCTACATCCCATGCAATATGTAGAAGCTGCAGCAGATAATCTGAATGAATTGGCTGTCAGTGATGTTGTGTAACCCCATGTGTCTTGGATTGACAGGTTAATCTAAACTTCAGTAGGTTCACATGTGAAAAGGCTGGTATCCTGCCAAGACCTTCTGTTTTCGTGAAATTTTCTGCCAGCTATACAGGAAACTGGTGCCCACACGTGTCCTACCTTTCTCATGTGATGGATGGTTTTAATCTCTAACATGCTATGGTATTTGACATATTATCCATCACCTTTTCTTGTGAGGTCTTTTTTTTCTCTTGTTTCAAATTGTTAAGAATTTTATAGCTAAAATAATTCACTGTCTGTAGTGAAACATACAAATATTAAAGTATGTTCACTTTAAAACTTTACATATTTAATTAATGGCCATGGACACCTTTGGGGTCAATTTTTTTTATTATTGCATTCTAAACATTTTGGGCTAAATTCATTTTTTCAATTTGTCTTCATTAAAAATTCAGTATGTTTCTCTGTACAGCTGTCACCTTCTGTCTATTTGCAGACTAGCACGCTTTCTGTTTACGAGTCCCGTCGGATGGCTCAGTCTCTTGCCCTTATCTCTGAACTTATTAAGTCATTGTAGCTAAACCTGATCAGTTTGACAAGAATATAGCTTAAATGAGTGTTTATAAATAAATTATTTAAAAAATATAGAATATGTATTTAAAATGAAGTCAAACAATTGTTAAACGTAATATCATAGAACACCATGCAACTTTTAAAAATTTGTCTTTTTGACTGGATTTATTACTTAGTAATAAAATGAATTGAAATAACAGTTTTATGTTAACTAATAAACCTTATAGAATAAATATGTATATCTCATTTTTGTAATAAATTAAGATAGGAATTTAGGCACATCTGTTAACTATATAAATATTCCCATATAAGCGGAATGTTTCACCTACATCCAACACTTTAGCTTCCATTATTCTAATTATTTTCAGTAACTCTTTCGGATCTGATAAAGTAATGCTGCCTTCCAGCAGCAGAACCAACTCTGTTGGTGTCCAAAAAGGAGGTTTCAGAAATTGCCCATCTATTGCCATAATCAGTCCCTGTGAAATGACCAATCATTAATTTAATTGGGGACAACAGAAGATAAAAAGGACTTGGGTATACCACAAATCTGTGGTAGAGTCCACCTGACGTGTTCCCTCATTGAGTAGCTTCTCTCTTACAGTTGCCTCTATCTTGCCAGTGACACATATAGATTAGAGAGAACCACACAGAGAAGATCAATATGGCCCGTACTTTATGTTTCAGTCATGGCATATGCAACAAGCCAAGGAAATGAGAGCAGAGGAGAGGATAGGAGTGATAGTAGCAATAATAGTGCACCTTTCTTCCCTTCGCGACACAACCTGCTGTTGGGTTTTCTCCTAACTAATGGTGGTTCGGAATGCCCTTCATGGTGGAGAATTGTGAGGTGCAAGGCAGAGGCAATGATGAGGCAGTTGTGTTGTAGAACAGCTCTTCACTGAAGATTCAAGTTCAAGCACATTAGTTTCAGTTCTCAGCATGCATGGACTGGCAGTTGTTACACAAGTGCAATTTCCCACAGATCTTACAGATTACATGGCTGTACAGGTAGTAGGCCAAAATGTCCCCAACATCAGTGTCACGGAACCATGAACCAGACGTACAACAAGGGATAAGTGAAAATAAGAAGGCTTTATTGAAAATAAAGCTGTAAAGCAAAAGTCCAAACGGATGGCGAAACCGAAGCAGAGTCTTTGCGAAGCCAGAGGTCAGGAACCAGAAGGGTAGTCAGACGAAGCCAGGATCAGGAACCAGCAGGGTAGTCAGACGAAGCCAAGATCAGGAACCAGCAGGGTAGTCGGACAAAACCAGGATCAGGAACCAGCAGGGTAGTCGGACGAAACCAGGATCAGGAACCAGAAGCAGCAGCAGTCTAGAAGCATGTGAACACAGGAGGACCAAGCAAGGAACTGAAGCCACAGACCTCCTATATATATGAGCTGGGCATCCAGCTCCTCCCAGTGGGAAGGAGGAGCCGCAGGGTGGGAGGCTACAAGAAACCCAGAAACCAAGATGGCCGCCAGCACATGTCAAACGAAGGAGAGCAGCAAGAAGGTAAGACCATGACAGTACCTCCCCCTCAAGGGCCCCTCCTCCGCGGAGTAAAGAACGGTTTCTGAGGGAAGCGTGCGTGGAAGGCTCGGAGCAAGGCAGGAGCATGGACATCTGCGGAGGGAACCCAGGAACGCTCCTCTGGACCATAACCACGCCAATGGACCAAAAACTGCACCCGACCGCGGACCAGGCGTGAGTCCAGGATATTGCTCACCTCATACTCCTCACGATTACCCACTTGGACCGGACGAGGCCGAGGAACCGAGGAAGTGAAACGATTACACACCAGTGGCTTCAACAGGGAGACATGAAACACGTTGGAGATCCGCATGCCAGGAGGAAGCGCAAGGGCATAGGCTACCGGGTTTACCCTGCGAAGCACTCGGAAGGGACCAACAAAGCGAGGCGCCAGCTTGGGAGTGGGCACTCGAAGGTTGAGGTTGCGGGTGGACAACCATACACGGTCTCCGACCTGGTAGGAAGGAGCAGGCGCTCGTCTGCGATCAGCCTGGAGTCTCTGGCGCTGCGCAGAGACCTCAAGGGACTTCTGGATCAGTACCCAAGAAGCACGTAGGACGGAAAGGTGATCCTCCACAGCCGGAATATCCTGGGGAGAGAATACCTCCGGTAACACGGCAGGTTGGAACCCATAATTGGCCATGAAGGGAGACGTCCCAGAGGAAGAGTTCACCGCCGTGTTCCTGGCAAACTCAGCCCAAGGCAGGAGGTCAACCCAATTGTCTTGGTGATCGGAGACATAGCAACGAAGGAATTGCTCCAAGGCCTGATTGGATCGTTCTGCGGCCCCATTGGACTGAGGGTGGTAGGCCGAGGAGAAGGAGAGATGAATCCCCAACTGGGAGCAAAAGGCGCGCCAGAACCTGGACACAAACTGACTCCCCCGATCCGACACAATCTCCTTGGGCAAACCGTGCAACCGGAAGACCTCCCTGGCAAAAATCGTGGCCAACTCTTGTGCAGAGGGTAACTTCTTGAGAGGAACACAGTGGCACATTTTGGAAAACCGATCCACAATCATGAGAATGACCGTATGGCCTCGGGATGCAGGGAGGTCCATGGGCGCTCCCCGGTGGCTATGGGTTGCAGAAGGCCCAACGGAAGGTGCCGAGGGGACTTACTCTGGGCACAAACGGAGCATGCCGCTACATATGCGGCGATGTCGGAACGTAGGGAAGGCCACCAGAACAGACGTGAAACAGCCCAGGACAGCTGATTCTTTCCAGGATGCCCCGCGGTCTTGGAGTTATGGTAGGTTCGCAACAACCGAGTGCGCAACTCCTCAGGCACAAAACATCTGCCGTTGGGTCTCCCAGAGGGAGCACCAGATTGAGCCGCCAAAATCTGCTCACCCAGGGGAGAGGTCAGGCTGGTGCGAATGGCGGCCAAGATCTGATTCGGAGGTATGACCGAAGTCGGAATCGACTCCTCCCTGGACAGCTCGGAGTACTGCCGTGATAAGGCATCCGCCCTGATGTTCTTGGAACCGGGTAGGTAGGAGACCACGTAATTAAAACGTGACAAGAACAGAGCCCATCTGGCCTGACGTGGTGTCAATCTCTTGGCCTCAGAAAGGTAGGTCAGATTCTTGTGGTCCGTCAGGATGAGGACCGGAACCACCGAACCCTCGAGCAAGTGCCTCCATTCTTTAAGGGCCTGCACGATGGCCAATAACTCCCTGTCACCAATCTGATAGTTGCACTCCGCGGAAGACAGTTTCCGGGAGTAAAACCCACAAGGAAGCAGAGGACCCTCTGGTGTTCTACGCTGAGACAGAAGGGCGCCTACTCCCGTCTCAGACGCGTCCACCTCGAGGACAAAGGGCAACCCAGGGTTGGGATGCGACAGAATCGGAGCCGACACAAAGGCGGACTTTAGAGCCTCAAAAGCTCGGATGGCCTCGAGCGGCCAGACCTGGGAATTACTGCCCTTCCTGGTCAGATCCGTGAGAGGCTTGGCTAGCATGGAAAAGTCCCTGATGAACTTCCGATAATAATTGGCGAAGCCCAAAAAGCGCTGCAGGGAACGAAGACCACTGGGCTGGGGCCACTGTAAGACAGCCGAAACCTTCTCAGGATCCATGGAGAACCCCTCAGCGGAAATGATGTAACCTAAGAAGGTTACCTGGGATCGGTGAAATTCGCATTTCTCAAGCTTACCGAACAGCTTGTTCTCTCGTAACCGTTGCAACACTCGTCTGACATCCAGAATGTGGGCCTCCATGGATTCAGAATATACCAAGATGTCATCCAAATAGACCACCACACACTGCTGCAACAGGTCACGGAAAACATTGTTGATGAATTCCTGAAAGACTGCGGGTGCATTGCACAACCCAAAGGGTATAACCAAGGATTCATAATGACCGGTCCTGGTGTTAAACACGGTCTTCCACTCATCGCCCGCCTTGATCCTTACCAGGTTATATGCCGCCCTCAGGTCGAGTTTGGTAAAGACCGTGGCCCCTTTAAGGCGATCGAACAGCTCGGAAATCAAGGGTATCGGGTAAGCGTTCTTGATCGTGATGCGATTGAGACCCCTGTAATCGATGCAAGGCCTCAACTCACCGCCCTTCTTTTTCACAAAGAAAAATCCAGCCCCTGCCGGGGACGAGGATTTGCGAATGTGTCCGCGTGAAAGCGCCTCCCTCACGTACTCCTCCATGGCCTCATTCTCCGCTACCGACAGTGGATAGACTTTGCCACGAGGAGGAACGGCACCAGATTGTAACTCTATGGCACAATCGTATGGGCGGTGCGGAGGTAGGGCAACCGCGCGCACCTTATCGAATACATCCCGGTACTCCTCGTATTCAGGAGGCAACAGAGAGTCCGAGGAAGTACACAGCAACTTGACAGACCCATGGATGCAACTGGCCCCACACTGCGGTGACCACGAGAGGATCTCGGCCGATCTCCAATCGAAAGTCGGATTATGCTTCCGGAGCCAGGGGTACCCCAAGACCACCGAGTAGTGTGGAGACGAAATAACCTGGAGGCAGACCGACTCTCTGTGAACGGCACCAATGGCTATCCCCACTGGAAGGGTCTCATGAGTCACGTGTGGCGGCAGAAGGGGTCTGCCGTCTATCGCCTCAAGAGCCAGTGGGGAACCTCGAGCCTGCAGAGGAATGGAATTGGCGGCAGCGAACACATTATCAATGAACAAACCACCAGCACCAGAGTCCACCAACGCCTGGGTCGTCACCGAGCCCCCGACCCAGGAGAGGACAACAGTGATCAGTGGTTTGTCAACACGGGAAACCGGGGACGAGGAGACTCCACCCAAGATCTGCCCCCGACAGGATCTCAGGTGCGAGCGTTTCCCGGACGGTTCGGACATGCCAACCGAAAATGCCCACCGAGACCACAGTACATGCATCGGCCCTCGCGTCTCCGGAGTACCCTCTCCCCCTCGGACAGGCGAGCAAACCCCAGCTGCATGGGTTCACCCCCAGACAAGTCATCCCCAGGAGGCGTGGGAGGAGAGGGAGGCACGGGTGGGACAGCAAACGTAGGCGCCAATCTGTTAGAAAACCTCCGCAGGCTCTCCTTAAAGGAAGGTCTCTCCCTGAGTCTGGTGTCAATCAAAATCAGGAAAGAAATAAGAGACTCGAGCTCCACTGGTAGGTCCTTAGCTGCAACCTCATCCTTCAAGGCATCCGAGAGACCATGAGAGAAAGCAGCGACCAGAGCCTCATTATTCCAGCCCACCTCTGCTGCCAGGGTACGAAACTCAATGGCGTATTCAGCTACGGATCGTGAACCCTGTCTGATGGACATAAGGAGCTTCGCAGCAGAGGCAGCACGAGCCGGCACATCGAATACCTTCCGAAGAGAAGCAACAAAACCGGAAAACTCGGCAACCACCGGATTGTTGTTCTCCCATAAAGGGCTGGCCCAGGCCAAGGCCTTGTCCGAGAGCAGCGAGATCAAGAAGCCCACCTTTGATCTCTCAGTGGGAAAGGCATGTGGCAGCAACTCGAAAAAAATGCCCACCTGGTTAAGGAAACCTCGGCACTGAGTTGGCTCTCCCCCAAAGCGCTGTGGAAAAGGGGCAGAACCGGTCATACCCCGAAACACCGCAGGTGCAACAACAGGTGTCGGGGTAGACTCTGGCGCAACAACCGGAGCGGCAGTAGGAGCGGGCCCAGGAGCGACAACCGACCCATCGGCAACGGGAGCAAAATGAGCCGTGCGTTCAAGCAGGGTTTGCAACGCCACAGCGAACCGACCCAACAGGTGATCCTGCTGATCAAGTCTGGCAACCAGCGTGGGTAGCGAGGATGGCCCTGTACCGTCAGAATTCATGGCTTGGTCCTAATGTCACGGAACCATGAACCAGACGTACAACAAGGGATAAGTGAAAATAAGAAGGCTTTATTGAAAATAAAGCTGTAAAGCAAAAGTCCAAACGGATGGCGAAACCGAAGCAGAGTCTTTGCGAAGCCAGAGGTCAGGAACCAGAAGGGTAGTCAGACGAAGCCAGGATCAGGAACCAGCAGGGTAGTCAGACGAAGCCAAGATCAGGAACCAGCAGGGTAGTCGGACGAAACCAGGATCAGGAACCAGCAGGGTAGTCGGACGAAACCAGGATCAGGAACCAGAAGCAGCAGCAGTCTAGAAGCATGTGAACACAGGAGGACCAAGCAAGGAACTGAAGCCACAGACCTCCTATATATATGAGCTGGGCATCCAGCTCCTCCCAGTGGGAAGGAGGAGCCGCAGGGTGGGAGGCTACAAGAAACCCAGAAACCAAGATGGCCGCCAGCACATGTCAAACGAAGGAGAACAGCAAGAAGGTAAGACCATGACAATCAGATTATGATCTGCACCTTTTGTACAGGTTGCCATACTCATAGTTAAGGTTACTACAGGTTTCCTCGGTGGGATGTAATATAGTGGGCATATCTGATTCTGCCTTTAGGTTTGTCAAGGGTCGGAAGCCTTTACACTTTTCGACACGTTATCTCCACAGGACTTCTACTTGCACCTTCCCATCAACACTGGAATGTTTTTCAAGTATATAAGGTTCTCTTTTTCTCCTTGTTAGCTGTTTTTAAGCTCTCTCTAGCTTGCTCATATCTTATCGGCTCTCATCACCATCTGATCTAATCACACCTCTGTCTACACTTAGACCGACTCTAGAAGAGCTTCATCAAATGGTGGATGTAGATATGGCCTATAAACACCATGTGCATAAAAATACATGAATGTATTTACCACATAAAAAGTGTATTCTTGAACCCCTATGCAGTGTACCACTGCATTGAAGTGGGACTCTGCACATTGTAATACCGTGGGCTCCTATGACAGGCAGGGACACAACAAAGTCACTTCAACACGGTTTATTGCTTGTTCCAGCCAACTTCCAGCCAACAGTTCAGTTCAGCCGGATCGCAGCTGGGACAAGTAATCAGTTCATGTCATCCACAATAAAGTCATGCAGGCTTGGGGCTCCTTTAGAAGCATCCACAGGCTAGTGTTAGCTTCACATGCACCTTGCAGTGTGTGATCTGAAGCCTCTCAAACAACAGACACACCCTGCCTCATGCTGCTGACTTTTAAACGCAATCGTGGACATGGGCCACGTATAAACCTCGGAGTGGATCGTGGGGAGTAAGCTCCCACCTAGCTCTTTGCTTACTCCCAGTAAAAGCCAGGCCAAGATTAGCTGTTACCAGTTATACTAGGTAACAACAACATCCACTATCTATCTTAGTGGACACTCTAGCTTCTGGCTTCCACTCCAACAAGGCCGGGTACCTTGGTGGCATGTCTCAGTTCCCCAAAGCAAACCACAATATGTATCTCCTTAATAGGTTTCCTGCAACATTCTGGGAGATACATACCTTCCTTCATATATGAGGCCTGTCACTGCCTCACAAACCTGTGGGGGTGAACATTTGCACCAAAACATGATGCTCGTGACAGGGCATCCTTATTACCCTGTAGTTTTCCCGCTCGATGTTTCACAGAGAAATTAAAGTTCTGTAAGGAGACAAACCACCTGGTGACCCAAGCATTTCTCTCCTTGGAATTTCTCATCCAGACCAACGATGAATGGTCCGTCACCAGGCGAAAATTTTGCCCCAGCAGTTGTACAGTAAGGACTCCAAGGCCCACTTGATGGCTATGAACTCCTTCTCCACTACACTATAGTTCTTTTCTGCTGGGGTAAGCTTTCTACTCAAATAAGTGATGGGATGTTCATCTCTGTTCACTTTTTGAGACAGAATGGCTCCTAGCCCTACTTCAGACGTGTCCGTTTCGACGATAATTTCGTCCTTAAAGTTGGGGTTAGACAGGATGAGCTGTTCACATAGGGCCAATTTCAGGGCCTGAAATGCTTCTGCCTGAGGATTCCACCAAATCCTGACTGACTTCCTTCTTTTCAGCAGATTGGTCAGGGGTGCAGCCCTCCCGGCGAAACTGGGTATAAACCGCCTATAATACCCAATGCTTCTTCATGAGAGGTCAGGGCACATTTTGAATGGCCTCGACTTTGTTTATTTGAGGTTTGAGGATCCCACAGCTAATCATGTACCCCAAATAACGAGCCTCTTCAAGCCCTATGGTACACTTTGGAGGATTGAGTCCACGACTGCCTGCACCTGGGAAAAATGAGACTGCCAGTCGCCACTATAGATAATGATATTATCCAAGTAGGCCGATGCGTACTTCCGATGAGGTTTTAAGACTATGTCCATTAGCCTCTGGAGCGTGGCAGGGGCCCCTGTAACCCAAATGGCAAACCCAAAAGGCAAAACGACAAAGTGGTAAAGATCCTCTGGTGTGACAAAGGCAGTCTTTTCCTTTGGGGACTCTGTCAGAGTTACCTGCCAGTAATCCTTTGTTAAATCCAGCTTCGTGAAGTACTGGGCCTCGCATAGTCTTTCAGTCGGCTCGTCAACCCGCGGCATTGGACAAAGGTCGAACTTTGACACTTCATTCAATTTCCGGAAATCATTACAAAATCGTAACAATCCTTCTGGCTTTGGAATCAACACAATGGGACTGGCCCACTCGCTCTTGGATTCCTCGATAACTCCTAGGCTAAGCATCTTCTGTACCTCTTCTGTAATGGCTTGTCTCTGGGTCTCACTCGTACCCTTACCCGCGGCTCGGTGACAATGTCATGCTGGACCAAGGATGTACGACTGGGCTTTTCTGAAAAGACATTGGTATTCTTCTGCACTAACTTCCTGACCTCCCATTTTAGTTTTTTGGACAGGGTTTCTGCTATTTTTACTCCGACCTCTGTTGGGACTGACGTTGGAGGGTCTACACTAGTCCCAACCAGCGTCTAAGTGGCCCACATGGATTCTCGGTCCTTCCACGCCTTTAGCAAGTTTACGTGATATATTTGTTCTGGTTTTCTCCACTCAGGCTGATATATTTTATAATTAACTTTGCCCACTTTTTCCCAAACCTTATAGGGAGGGCCCTTGCCACTTGGTCTAGAAACTTACTCTCAGCAGTAGGTACGAGCACAAGAACTCTATCTCCTGGGGAAAAGGTCCTGACTGTGGCCTTTCTGTTATACGCACGGCTCTGAGCTGCCTGAACTTCTACTACAGTGCCTTGCAAAAGTATTCACCCTTCGTGTTTTATTACATTACAGGCAAGTTCAATGTTTTGTTAATCTTAATTTCTGTGATGGATCAGAACACAATTGTCTAAGTTGGTGAAGTGAAATGAGAAAAATATATAAATAAAACTATTGTTTAGAAATAGAAAACAAAATTGGCATGTGCTCTGGTGCAACCAATTACCTTTAGATGTCACATAATTAGTAAAATGATGTCCACCTGTGTGCAATCTAAGTGTAGCAAAGAAAAAATATTGGATCCAGCACCGGAATATTTTAGAGTTGTTTGTTTCTTTATTTTCAGTGAAAAGGTACATGCAGCATCAAAACCATCCTCTGATGTCAACCAAAGTCCACGCGTTTCGAACCGTGCGGTTCTTACTCATGACTAGTCATAAGTAAGACAGCACTCCAAATTTGGTTAATTGATTTTTATTTTGTATTAGCCGGACATAGTGGTCCTTTTTTCAGACTGAAGCAATGTTTCGGGCAAAAGGCGTGCCCTTCATCAGGCTGATGTCAAAAAAATAATAGTAAACAAACATGTGTAAGTACATGATTATGTGATACACAGGAACAACAGATACGAGAACAAAGACCTGAGTAGGTATATAATTCATATAATACATGGTTCGTATGGAGAAATAATTAATTGATATGATGCATGATTCTCAAGAACAAATTAAACAAAAAACATGATTCAAATGAAATAATGGATCTCATTGTAAGTGTATAGTTCATAGTACATGGTTCCTATGAGGAAATGGTTTAATAATATGATGCATGAAGATTAAACAGGAACATGATTCAAAAGAAATAATGGATCCCATTTGTTCCATGGGATACAAAATACTCAAATCTGGCTGTATAGGTTCATAATGCCAGGAATGAGAGAACATGCATCAGTATTAAATCAATTGCATCAGAGGTCGGAACAGAGGGGATCACTAGAAATTTGACAAAATACATGATTCACATGAAATGATGGATCCCATTGTAAGTATAGAGTTCAAATAGTACATGGTTCCTATGAAAAGATGGTTTAATAATGTGATGCATGATTCTCCTGAAAAATTAAACAAGATACATGATTCAGCTGAAGTGATGGATCCTATTTGCTCCATGGGATACAAATTACTCAAATCTGGCTGTATAGATTCACAATGCCAGGAATAAGGGGACATGCATCAATATTAAATCAATAGCATCAGATATCAGAACAGAGAGGATCACTAGGTAGATAGTACAACAGTTAGAGTGAAAAAGCATGAGGTGTAGAAACAAGGGCACTAAATATACACTGGGGGTACCGTGTATATATTTCTCTCTCTAGGGGAAAGTATGGCCTTCCTGTCCTATTAGAGATGAGAATGAGGAGCCGTCATAAAGAGCCATATAAATGATAGTGCAGGAAAAGAAAAGGAAAAGGAGAGAAAAAAGCAAAAAGCAACATGATAGTCATTATCCGCTTTATGTAGGGTAAATTGGAAGTCGCTTACCAGTAATGTGCTCATACGAATGTGTGTGACCGGCATGGTGGACGCACGCCTGTCCGCGCTTTAAATGTGTGTGTCCGCGCCATGTAGCAGGTGGGCGCTTGAAGTCTCGCGATATTGCGAGAGTGTCATTGCTAAGCGCCGGCCCCGTCAAGTGACGCGTGGTTTGGTCTATGTCCGTGCGCATGCGCACTGGGGTCAGATGATCAGCGGTGGCCATCATAGAGTAGGGAGAAGTAGCTCATATGCTGAAGAGTAATTTGGATGTATTCGTACGATTAAAAGAATCGTATGATAAACGCCAATGTGGCTAAGCTAGAATAAAGAAAATGTGTATAGCAATTAGAATATGGGGTGGATTTGTTTTATGATGGATTTATTCATTTGTGGCCGTATGGTCCAATATGGGCGTGTGGGTTGGATAGCGCAAATTGCAATTCTGCATGTACGTATATACAGTGGGGGAAATAATTATTTGACCCCTCACTGATTTTGTAAGTTTGTCCAATGACAAAGAAATGAAAAGTCTCAGAACAGTATCATTTCAATGGTAGGTTTATTGTAACAGTGGCAGATAGCACATCAAAAGGAAAATCGAAAAAATAACTTTAAATAAAAGATAGCAACTGATTTGCATTTCATTGAGTGAAATAAGTATTTGAACCCTCTAACAAAAAAAGACTTAATACTTGGTGGAAAAACCCTTGTTTTCAAGCACAGAGGTCAAACGTTTCTTGTAATTGATGACCAAGTTTGCGCACATTTTAGGAGGAATGTTGGTCCACTCCTCTTTGCAGATCATCTCTAAATCCCTAAGGTTTCGAGGCTGTCTCTGTGCAACTCTGAGCTTGAGCTCCCTCCATAGGTTTTCGATTGGATTAAGGTCCGGAGACTGACTAGGCCACTCCATGACCTTAATGTGCTTCTTCTTGAGCCACTCCTTTGTTGCCTTTGCTGTATGTTTTGGGTCATTGTCGTGCTGGAACACCCATCCACGACCCATTTTCAGTTTCCTGGCAGAGGGAAGGAGGTTGTCGCTCAGGATTTCACGATACATGGCTCCGTCCATTTTCCCGTTTATGCGAATAAGTTGTCCTGTGCCCTTAGCAGAAAAACACCCCCAAAGCAAAATGTTTCCACCCCCATGCTTGACGGTGGGGACGGTGTTTTGGGGGTCATAGGCAGCATTTTTCTTCCTCCAAACACAGCGAGTTGAGTTAATGCCAAAGAGCTCTATTTTGGTCTCATCAGACCACAGCACCTTCTCCCAGTCACTCTCTGAATCATTCAGGTGTTCATTGGCAAACTACAGACGGGCCTGCACATGTGCCTTCCTGAGCAGGGGGACCTTGCGAGCCCTGCAGGATTTTAATCCATTGCGGTGTAATGTGTTTCCAATGGTTTTCTTGGTGACTGTGGTCCCTGCTAATTTGAGGTCATTAACTAACTCCTCCCGTGTAGTTCTAGGATGCTTTTTCACCTTTCTCAGAACCATTGACACCCCACGAGGTGAGATCTTGCGTGGAGCCCCAGAGCGAGGTCGATTGATGGTCATTTTGTGCTCCTTCCATTTTCGAACAATCGCACCAACAGTTGTCACCTTCTCTCCCAGCTTCTTGCTAATGGTTTTGTAGCCCATTCCAGCCTTGTGCAGGTCTACAATTTTGTCTCTGACATCCTTGGACAGCTCTTTGGTCTTTCCCATGTTGGAGAGTTTGGAGTCTGCTTGATTGATTGATTCTGTGGACAGGTGTCTTTTATACAGGTGACTAGTTAAGACAGGTGTCCTTAATGAGGGTGACTAATTGAGTAGAAGTGTCTAACCACTCTGTGGGAGCCAGAACTCTTAATGGTTGGTAGGGGTTCAAATACTTATTTCACTCAATGAAATGCAAATCAGTTGCTATCTTTTATTTAAAGTTATTTTTTCGATTTTCCTTTTGATGTGCTATCTGCCACTGTTACAATAAACCTACCATTGAAATGATACTGTTCTGAGACTTTTCATTTCTTTGTCATTGGACAAACTTACAAAATCAGTGAGGGGTCAAATAATTATTTCCCCCACTGTATGTATAAATGTATAAGGGCTCTAGAAAGGAGTGGGTGAATATATGTGTTAAACCATGAAAGAAAATTGTAAAGTCATGTAAGTATATATCGGAAGAGTACAATCTCAGTGATACAATGAATCTAGTTATTCAACATGATTATAGTATAAACATAGAGGTCACGTGAGAAATACACCAACTTCAGGGTCAGAAATACAAATCTAACAGACTAGGGTGTGCTTCGCGGGTGTCGCCACCCGTTATTAGACGGCTCTGGCCCTGAAAATAAAATATAAGGAAGAAAATTAGCATGGATGAAGAGGAAGAATTTTTCAATACTCTAGAACATAATCTTTATTAAGACCATTGGGTTCGAGGGTGTTGAGACGTCGGATCCACAACATCGCTCTCTCCTGTAACTGCAGCTCACGATTACCACCTTGTCTTAGAGGGGGTATCCAGTCAATAACTTGGAAACTAAGTTGACTGACTGCATGGTTGTGTGTTGTGAAATGTTGTACCAAGGGAGCCTCTAATTTGACAGTACGTATGTTAGATTTATGCTGGGATATGCGCTCTTTGACATTTTGAATTGTCTCGCCGACGTATCCTAGGCCACATGGACATTTGATTAGGTAGACTACATAGTTAAAAAGGCAAGAATAGTGTCCATTGATGTTGTATGTCTTACCAGTAGATGGATGTGTGAAGGTAGGGCCTTTTGTAACGTTGCCGCATTGTGCGCAAGACAGGCAAGGGTATGTTCCTTTAATAACGGAACCAGTAATTGTGCTTTGTATGCTGTGTGCCTTGTTGGAGCCGAGTTCGGATCGTACAATTCTGTCTTTGATGTTTTTTGCCCTCTTATATGACATTAGAGGTTTCTCTTGGAATATATTGGGAAAGTTATCTGATAATGTGGACCAATGTTTGTATATGATCCTTTTAATGTCAGGGCTTAAATGGGAAATTGTGGTAACGCATGGGATACGAGTCTGTGGATGGTCAAGTCTAGGAGGTCTCGGTTTAAGTAGATCAATTCTGGAGAGGTTGGACGTTCTCTCAATGTGGTCCTCTAAAACGTGTTGTGGGAAACCTCTGTTGAGGAATTTATTGGACGTTTCTAAAAGTCGGGAATTGGCGGTATCTGGATCCGACACAATACGTTTGACTCTCAGGAGTTGTGAACGTGGCAGAGAGCGGATGAGTCCTGGGGGATGAAATGAATTGTGCCTTAAAAGGCTGTTCCTATCTGTGGGTTTGGTGTAAAGATCTGTGTGTAGTGTGTTATTTCTTACCATGAGTAGAACGTCCAGAAAAGAGATCTCGGTATCGCTGCAAGCCAAGGAGAGAGAGATGGAGTCTGTGGCCGAGTCAATGGTTCTGTGGAATGTATATAGATCTTCTGATGGACCCTGCCAAATACAGAAGATATCGTCGATATATCTATACCAACCTGCTATACCTGCTACATGGCGTGGACACACACATTTAAAGCGCGGACAGGCGTGCGTTCACCATGCCGGTCACACACATTCGTATGAGCACATTACTGGTAAGCGACTTCCAATTTACCCTACATAAAGCGGATAATGACTATCATGTTGCTTTTTGCTTTTTTCTCTCCTTTTCCTTTTCTTTTCCTGCACTACCATTTATATGGCTCTTTATGACGGCTCCTCATTCTCATCTCTAATAGGACAGGAAGGCCATACTTTCGCCTAGAGAGAGAAATATATACACGGTACCCCCAGTGCATATTTAGTGCCCTTGTTTCTACACCTCATGCTTTTTCACTCTGTTGTACTATCTACCTAGTGATCCTCTCTGTTCTGATATCTGATGCTATTGATTTAATATTGATGCATGTCCCCTTATTCCTGGCATTGTGATTCTATACAGCCAGATTTGAGTAATTTGTATCCCATGGAGCAAATGGGATCCATCACTTCAGCTGAATCATGTATCTTGTTTAATTTTTCAAGAGAATCATGCATCACATTATTAAACCATCTTTTCATAGGAACCATGTACTATTTGAACTCTATACTTACAATGGGATCCATCATTTCATGTGAATCATGTATTTTGTCCAATTTCTACACTGCGTGCAGAATTATTAGGCAAATGAGTATTTTGACCACATCATCCTCTTTATGCATGTTGTCTTACTCCAAGCTGTATAGGCTCGAAAGCCTACTACCAATTAAGCATATTAGGTGATGTGCATCTCTGTAATGAGAAGGGGTGTGGTCTAATGACATCAACACCCTATATTAGGTGTGCATAATTATTAGGCAACTTCCTTTCCTTTGGCAAAATGGGTCAAAAGAAGGACTTGACAGGCTCAGAAAAGTCAAAAATAGTGAGATATCTTGCAGAGGGATGCAGCACTCTTAAAATTGCAAAGCTTCTGAAGCGTGATCATCGAACAATCAAGCGTTTCATTCAAAATAGTCAACAGGGTCGCAAGAAGCGTGTGGAAAAACCAAGGCGCAAAATAACTGCCCATGAACTGAGAAAAGTCAAGCGTGCAGCTGCCAAGATTCCACTTGCCACCAGTTTGGCCATATTTCAGAGCTGCAACATCACTGGAGTGCCCAAAAGCACAAGGTGTGCAATACTCAGAGACATGGCCAAGGTAAGAAAGGCTGAAAGACGACCACCACTGAACAAGACACACAAGCTGAAACGTCAAGACTGGGCCAAGAAATATCTCAAGACTGATTTTTCTAAGGTTTTATGGACTGATGAAATGAGAGTGAGTCTTGATGGGCCAGACGGATGGGCCCGTGGCTGGATTGGTAAAGGGCAGAGAGCTCCAGTCCGACTCAGACGCCAGCAAGGTGGAGGTGGAGTACTGGTTTGGGCTGGTATCATCAAAGATGAGCTTGTGGGGCCTTTTCGGGTTGAGGATGGAGTCAAGCGCAACTCCCAGTCCTACTGCCAGTTTCTGGAAGACACCTTCTTCAAGCAGTGGTACAGGAAGAAGTCTGCATCCTTCAAGAAAAACATGATTTTCATGCAGGACAATGCTCCTTCACACGCGTCCAAGTACTCCACAGCGTGGCTGGCAAGTAAGGGTATAAAAGAAGAAAATCTAATGACATGGCCTCCTTGTTCACCTGATCTGAACCCCATTGAGAACCTGTGGTCCATCATCAAATGTGAGATTTACAAGGAGGGAAAACAGTACACCTCTCTGAACAGTGTCTGGGAGGCTGTGGTTGCTGCTGCACGCAATGTTGATGGTGAACAGATCAAAACACTGACAGAATCCATGGATGGCTTTTGAGTGTCCTTGCAAAGAAAGGTGGCTATATTGGTCACTGATTTGTTTTTGTTTTGTTTTTGAATGTCAGAAATGTATATTTGTGAATGTTGAGATGTTATATTGGTTTCACTGGTAAAAATAAATAATTGAAATAGGTATATATTTGTTTTTTGTTAAGTTGCCTAATAATTATGCACAGTAATAGTCACCTGCACACACAGATATCCCCCTAAAATAGCTAAAACTAAAAACAAACTAAAAACTACTTCCAAAAATATTCAGCTTTGATATTAATGAGTTTTTTGGGTTCATTGAGAACATGGTTGTTGTTCAATAATAAAATTAATCCTCAAAAATACAACTTGCCTAATAATTCTGCACTCCCTGTAGTGATCCCCTCTGTTCCGACCTCTGATGAAAATTGATTTAATACTGATGCATGTTCTCTCATTCCTGGCATTATGAACCTATACAGCCAGATTTGAGTATTTTGTATCCCATGGAACAAATGGGATCCATTATTTCTTTTGAATCATGTTCCTGTTTAATCTTCATGCATCATATTATTAAACCATTTCCTCATAGGAACCATGTACTATGAACTATACACTTACAATGAGATCCATAATTTCATTTGAATCATGTTTTTTGTTTAATTTTTTCTTGAGAATCATGCATCATATCAATTAATTATTTCTCCATACGAAGCATGTATTATATGAATTATATACCTACTCAGGTCTTTGTTCTCGTATCTGTTGTTCCTGTGTATCACATAATCATGTACTTACACATGTTTGTTTACTATTATTTTTTTGACATCAGCCTGATGAAGGGCACGCCTTTTGCCCGAAACGTTGCTTCAGTCTGAAAAAAGGACCACTATGTCTGGCTAATACAAAATAAAAATCAATTAACCAAATTTGGAGTGCTGTCTAAATTGTTGAAGAATTATACGTTCCAAGAGGTGGAGCTAGGAACACACCGAGACGTGCACCCACACCAGTCAGCAACAGATAGAGTGCTGTGATCACTACGAGATTTTCATAGTCATAAGTAAGAACCGCACGGTTCGAAACACGTAGACTTTGGTTGACATCAGAGGATGGTTTTGATGCTGCATGTATCTTTTCATTGAAAATAAAGAAACAAACAACTCTAAAATACTCTGGTGCTACAAGTATTGAGGTCCTACCTGCGGTTTCCGTGCATGAAGGAGAAACCATTCTAGGATATAGAAGCTGGTGAGCTGGATCTTTCTATTACTGTTTGCAATCTAAGTGTCACATGACCTGTCATTAAATATACACACCTTTTGAAAGGCCCTAGAGACTGCAACACCTAAGCAAGAGGCATCACTATTACTAACCAAACACTGCCATGAAGACCAAGGAACTCTCCAAACAAGTAAGGGACAATGTTGTTGAGAAGTACAAGTCAGGGTTAGATTATAAAAAAATATCCAAGTCTTTGATGATCTCCAGGAGCACTATCAAATCTATCATAACCAAATGGAAAGAACATGGAACAACAGCAAACCTGCCAAGAGTCAGCTGCCCACCAAAACGAATGGACCGGGCAAGGAGGGCATTAATCAGAGAGGCAGCACAGAGACCTAAGGTAACCCTGGAGGAGCTGCATAGTTCCACAGCAGAGACTGGAGTATCTGTACATAGGACGACAATAAGCCGTACGCTCCATAGAGTTGGGCTTTATGGCAGAGTGGCCAGAAGAAAGCCATTACTTTCAGCTAAAAATAAAAAGGCACATCGTGAGTTGGCGAAAAGGCATGTGGGAGACTCCCAAAATGTATGGAGGAAGGTGCTCTGGTCTGATAAGACTAAAATTTAACTTTTCTGTCATCAAAGAAAACGCTATGTCTGGCGCAAACACAACACATCGCATCACCCAAAGACCACCCACAGTGAAACATGGTGTTGGCAGCATCATGCTGTTGGGATGGGACTGGTAAACTGGTCAGAGTCGAGGGAAAGATGGATGGTGCTAAATACAGGGATATTCTTGACCAAAACCTGTACCACTCTGTGCGTGATTTGAGGCTAGGACGGAGGTTCACCTTCCAGCAGGACAATGACCCCAAACACACTGCTAAAGCAACACGACTGGTTTAATGGGAAACTTGTAAATGTGTTGGAATGGCCAAGTCAAAGCCCAGATCTCAGTCCAATAGAAAATCTGTGGTCAGACTTAAAGATTGCTGTTCACAAGCTCAAACCATCCAACTTGAAGGAGCTGGAGCAGTTTTGCAAGGAAGAATGGGCAAAAATCCCAGTGGTAAGATGTGGCAAGCTTATAGAGACTTATCCAAAGCGACTTGGAGCTGTCGCAAAAGGTGGCTCTACAAAGTATTGACTTTACTTTTTCTGTTATTTTGCTATTTGTTGTTTGCTTCACAATAAAAAAAAATAAAAAAAACATCTTCAAAGTTGTGGGCAAGTTCTGTAAATTAAATTATGCAAATCCTCAAACAATCCATGTTAATTCCAGGTTGTCAAGGGGGAGAATACTTTTGCAAGGTACTGTAGATGTTCTCTCACAATGGGCATTACTGATGCAATCCTGCCCTGCATATCTGCAATGTGCTCTATTACACTCTTATGGGGAGTAGGCTCCTGCTTCCATGTCTCTTTGGCAATGTCCAGCAGGCCTCTGGGATGTCTGCCATATAACAGTTCGAACGGGGAAAACCCCATTGAGGACTGGGGTACCTCTCGGATGTCGAATATCAAATATGGCAACAACATATCCCAGTTCTTCCCATCTTTGGATACTACCCTTTTTAACATACTTTTATTAAACCTTTCCACCAGCCCATCTGTTTGGGAGTGGTACACTGATGTGTGTAACTGCTTGATTTGAAGCAGCTTTCACAACTCCTTTGTCACTTTGGACACGACTCACAAAACCTCCTAACCTCTTCATAGACACTAGGCCAAAAGAACCGCTGGATTATACACTCTAGTGTCTTTTTGACTCCAAGATGACCTCCCATTACATGTGTGTGAGCCAAATCTAATACTGCCCGGCAGTTGGGCTGTGGTACTGCTAGCTGCTCCACTACCTCCTGTCGGACCTTGTTGACGTGGTACAATAAGTGCTGCCATATTGAAAAAACACCGCTTCTGCACCCGGATGTTGGGCTACCCCATTGATTACAATGACTCTCTCTCTGGCCCCTACCAGAGTGGGGTCCTGGAGTTGGGTGATCCTGAACATGTCTTGGGACACCACCCGCTCCGGGATAGATGTGGCCTCTGGGGCCTCACCGGCCAATACCTCTAGGGGAAACCTATCGGGGTTACACTCTGGCCCTATGATGGGGACCCTACAGCCGGTACCCCGGAATCGGGGTCTTCGGGTTCAGGACCAGGAGAGTCTTTCTCCACAAGAGATCGCTCTCCGTCCTTCCATAAGGATCAGAATATGGGTACGTCTCTTCCCACAATAGCCCTGTATGGAAGATTCTTTGCAAATCCCACCACGTGCTGTACCTCCCCGCCCGGCGTGGCCATGACAACAATAGCCGCCGGATACTCTCGGATATCCCCATGGATACAGATAACGGAGACCTTCTGTTCAGAGGGATTTTTCTGATAAACCAGTGACCTGTGCACTAGGGTCACTAGACTCCCGGAGTCTAACAGTGCGTTAATCCAGTACCCGTTAATGGACACCTGGCACATGGGAGGTTCACCAGCGCTCAGCAGGGTGTCTGCGGTACAGACAGGCCTGGCTTAGAATGAGGACCGGCGTGCAAACCCACAGTCCATGGGTTCAGTGGTCAAAGGGCAGTTAGCAGCCCTATGTCCAGGCCCCTGGCACCGCCAGCATCAGATAAATGTGTCCTCATGAGCTCACGGGGTGCGCTTAATGGGCCTTTGAGTTGCATCATCCCCTGCTTGGGATCGGGACTTTTTTCCAGGCTCTGTAAGTGGGGCCAGGGTTCGGGGTGTCACCCGTTTTTGAGAAGTGTCCCGCACCAAATCCTGGGTGGCCATGTACCGCTCAACCAGGCTCACCAACTGACATACATATCCATTGTGCAACCTGTGCAGTCCAACAGGTGCCCAGTTAGCAAGGGGCTATTAAGAGTAGCTACAAACTTCTGGGACATTCTTTCTGGTGGTTCAAGGAGATTAGGGTGTGCGATGGGACTAGCCATAACTCTTTTCCATAAGCCACACTCCTTTGTAAGATGGCATTGCCCCCTTCCTCTATATTTGAACCTTGGGTTGTGTCTGATGATGCAGACTCGGCATCACACAACTGATGTCCAGGATGTGTCAGTAAGATTCCTCTGCACCCTGGAGATCTTCTGGGAGTCCAGGAGTTTTCCCATTATTCCTGGAGCCTCCCGTCTGTCCCAGAAGAGTTGGTAAGCATGCTGTTACATTACATATATTAACAATTGGTGGATTGTCAGAGAAACATAAGGAAACGCACAATGAGGAACTATTGTTGAGATAGGGTCCTATATGGTGTTTTGCAGGAGTGCTCCCTGCTGCCTATATCCACCCTTGGTGCCAGTATTTGTCACCCAGGACAGAAGAGCCTGGTGTTTCAATACTTGATGCATTTCCTGAATCCTGTGCAGGATCTCACCACCCAGTAGTAAAGAGAATGGAGCCAAACAGGTCTGAGCCCCCTCTTGCTAAGGGCCCATAGCAGCCACCCTGCAAACTTCTTATACGAGCAGTCTGTGCATCTCCAACAGTTTTAAAACTCCATCTCCTAGCGTGCCTTGAAGTGCCATGAGAGTCGTAGTTGTGCAACAGGAGAGCTACAGGTTGGAAAACACTTCTCTTGAAGTTCAGACCTTGGGAGACGATCTACAAAAAAAAAAAAGTCCTGTTCTTATGGACTGCACCTGGATGGAGTCATGTGCAGTCAGTATACCGCATGGATTATGAATGTGCTGAACTGCAGGAATGAAAATGAAATGAAAATATCGATAGCACCTGCAGTCTGTAGTGAAGAATGCCTTTGGCTTACGAAAGGTGAATTCCATATCCCTCCGAGATACAAACTCCAAGTGCAGCTGCCTATGGCAGTGAAAAGCCTTTGTCACTAACAGTTTGCAGATTCCATTTCATGAA
The DNA here is from genome assembly GCF_905171765.1 of Bufo bufo. Taxonomy (NCBI): domain Eukaryota; kingdom Metazoa; phylum Chordata; class Amphibia; order Anura; family Bufonidae; genus Bufo; species Bufo bufo. The sequence goes on along the minus strand of NC_053392.1, from coordinate 72,012,957 downwards.
TCATCAGAGATCCTTCGCAATGAATGTGTCATTTTTCTTCTCTCCACGTTTCATTTGGGATCTGAATTACCAGACAATTAAATAGCCAAATATCATACAAAACGTAGAGAGATAGATGTGGATATGCGAGGATATTGCAATCTGCACACATCAGGTATTCTCATCATCTAAGGAGCACAGAAAATGCAGAAAATGTGTAAACCCTGTAAGGATGTGTCCCCTGAGGAGGCAGCAGCAGAACGTGTGCGCTCACGCCATGTAGTGCTACACACATTGCCGAAAAACAAAAAATATTCAAGGCCGCCGCGTGCACAGTGGGATTGCCAAAAATGTACTCAGGAGGGAGTCTGAAAGATTCATTACTGGTAATTACATACAGTCATTTTAATTACAAAGGAGAAAATCCAGCTCTCACCCTTCAATGAAACCAGCATGTACTGGACAAATGTAGCAGAGCTGAATTCGTTATTTAAAGGAGTATTCCCAGTTGGACATTTATGGCCACTGGTAGGTGCTCCTCTGGGACCCGCTCGTACCTCGAGAGTGGCGTGAATGGAGAAATCACCGTGCATGCACGGCTCTCTCTATTCACTTCAATTGGAGTTCTGAAAATAGTTCTATTTGTGGCAAAATAAATTCTGCAAATTGCGCATCCGCAAAACACGGATACCGGCCGCATTTTGTGGAAGGCAGAGCCCTATGATAGAAAGGCCTATTCTTGTCCACGATTGATGTTTTTTGGGGGGCTGCCGAACGGAACTACGGATGTGGACAGCACACGGTGTGCTGTCCGCATCTTTTGCGACCCTATTGAAATGAATGGGTCCGCAAAATTTGCGGTCGTGTGAATGGACCCTAAAGGGGTTGTCCTATTCAGACAACTTATCCCCTATTCACAAATTAAGGCCTCATGCACACGACCGTTGTTTGTTTTTCCGCGTCCGTTCCGCCGATTTTAGCGTTTCTGATGCGGACCTATTCATTTCTATGGAGTCGTTGAAAATGCGGATAGTCCACCGTTTGTTATCCGCGTCCGTGGTCTGTGGTTCCAGTCCATCAAAAAAATATAACCTGTCCAACTCTTTGTGGACCCATTCAAGTCAATGGGACCGCCAAAAATGCGGATGCACAACCGTCTGTCATCCGCGTCCCTGTCCGTTTTTGTAGAATCAGTATCCTGGGTGGGGATATTAAAATTACACTTTTTTTACCTTCCTTTTTTTTTTGCGGTCCGTCAAAAAAAAAGGGGAAGACACACGGAAACACAACGGAAAAAAAACGGCAACGGAACAACGGATCCGCAATTTGCGGAACGGAAAACAACAACGGTCGTGTGCATGAGGCCTAAGGGATAAGTATCTGATTGGTGGGGATGTGACGGCTGGGGCTGCCGCTGATCACGAGAACAGGGTCCGCGCTCCAGGTTTGAGTGCAGTGACGGCCATGTGTGCTTGCTGCCGCTCAGTGCAGCTTTAAGGGGGTGTTGTAGATAGCTGAACGCTTGTACTTTATCCCTGGCAGTCCCATCGGTTTGAATAGAGTGCTGGGAATGATCTTGTGGATAGGGGATAAGTTGTCTAAATAAGACAACTCCTTTAAAGAGGTTGTCACATGAGATAACATCTAATGAAGGACCACTGGCAATCAGTTGATCGCCGCAGGTTCGGCAGCTAAAATCCACATTGCTTGATGGCTAACCGCCGGCACTCCAGCTGTGGTAAAATTATGATTCCCAAGATGTACACTTGTTTGGCTGTTCTCAGAACTTTATAGAAATGAATGGAGCATGCTGGGAGTTGTGGTTTCACCATAGCTGGAGTGTCGGGGGTTAGTCATCACATAAGCCTTATCTTGACTGGGTAAGATGCAGTTGGCTACAAATTTCAGTTCAAAATGAAATGGCCACCATGGATGGTTCCATGATTACACTGCAATTAATACATGGAGGGTCTCAAGCAGGAGATTCCCCTTGATGACCCAGATCTGTCCTAACATGCCATATGGATAAGCGTTGGCCTAATCTGAGAACTTTTAACCCTATTAGGGTGGGTTCACAATGCATTTTCATTGGCGTTTTTCTGGCTTTTTGGGTTTTATTGGCATTTTTGAACATGCATTTTTTGGTTGCAGCTTTTGCTGTAGAAGTGCGAGCTCCAGATGTTAGCTGAAAGTCTATGAGAAATATGAAATGCAGGACTGGCATCTTTGTTACTTAGGTGGCATTTTTGGGGGTCTCTGGCATTTATATATTTTTTTTAAACCCGGGATGTTGAAGCTTTAGGCCCCTTTCACACTGGCGAGTATTCCGCGCGGATGCGATGCGTAAGTTGAACGCATTGCACCCGCACTGAATACCGACCCATTCATTTCTATGGGGCTGTTCACATGAGCGGTGATTTTCACGCATCACTTGTGCGTTGCGTGAAAATCGCAGCACGCTCTATATTCTGCGTTTTTCACGCAACGCAGGCCCCATAGAAGTGAATGGGGTTGCGTGAAAATCGCAAGCATCCGCAAGCAAGTGCGGATGCGGTGCGATTTTCACGCACGGTTGCTAGGAGACGATCGGGATGGAGACCCGATCATTATTATTTTCCCTTATAACATGGTTATAAGGGAAAATAATAGCATTCTGAATACAGAATGCATAGTACAATAGGGCTGGAGGGATTTACCATGGTGATGGATCATGTGATGACCGAAGTGACGTCACCACAGGTCCTGTTCAGCAAAGGAGACAGAAGAGATGCCGGCTGCGCGAGCAAGTGGATTAAGGTGAGTTAAATTATTTTTTATTTATTTTTAACCCCTCCAGCCCTATTGTACTATGCATTCTGTATTCAGAATGCTATTATTTTCCCTTATAACCATGTTATAAGGGAAAATAATACAATCTACAGAACACCGATCCCAAGCCCGAACTTCTGTGAAGAAGTTCGGGTTTGGGTACCAAACATGCGTGATTTTTCTCACGTGAGTGCAAAACGCATTACAATGTTTTGCACTCGCGCGAAAAAAAAAAAAAGTGTGTTCCCGTAACGCACCCGCACATTTTCCCGCAATGCCCGTCTGAAAGAGGCCTTAGGGTACGGCCACACGGTCAGGTTTCTACATGCAGGAGTAAATTAAAAAAAGAGAAGTCCTGTCAGTCCTTCATGCTTTCTCTTCTCTCATAATTCCCTCCTGATTTTGTCTTTCAGATCTGCATGCAGATACCTGACCTTGTGACCGTACCCTTAGGTCCCTTGCACACGACCATATGGCTTTTTCAGTATTTTGCGGTCCGTTTTTAACGGATCCGTTGTTCAGTTTTTTGTTTCCGTTTACCGTTCTGTAGTTCCACAAAAAATCTCTGTATGGTTTCCGTATGTGATCCGTTGTTTGCAGATCGCAAACAGAAACATAACATTTTTAATCATTAATGCAATGTACAGTAATGTGTTTTAACACTATACACATGGGCAAAGTGGCATGGATTCTCAAAAAACAGATGACATACGGATGTGTTCCATATGCATTCCGTATTTTTTGGTAACCCATTGACTTGAATGGAGCCACGGATTGTTATTTGCGGGCAATAATAGGACAAGTTCTATCTTTCAGCGGAATGGAAATACGGAAATGGAATGCATACGGGGTACATTCCATTTTTTGGGCGGAACCATTGAAATGAATAGTTCCTTATACGAACTGCAAACGGAATCCGCAAAAACAGAATGGAAACGGAATAAAAAAACGTTCGTGTGCAAGAGGCCTTAGGTGTTTTTTTTCTAGTGTTTTGAAATTGAAAAAATTGCACAAAAAAAAAAAAAACTAAGTTCACCAAGACATTTAAAAAAACAATGCTGCTAAATAAGACCATAAAACCACTTGAGGTATGAAAAAAACAAGCCGCTTCTATGGCATTTTTTTTTTTTTTGTGATCAGAAACACTATAGCAAAATTGCGTGTGTCGGGGACATTAATCAAGATTTTAACCCATAAATGACCATAGTTACACAATTTTATGCTCTCAAAAAATTGTGCAGATGAAAATTGATGAAATGTTTTCCCCTAATAGAATTAACTTTTACAACTAGTTTCAAGGTGCTTACACACAGGAATTTGGCTTGAGGTTTTTTTTTACCAATAAAACAAAAAAATGCTTGTGTTTTTTAGGGCACCTGCATTTTTGTTGCAGTTTTTTTTGCATTTTTCGTGGGTTTTTTTTGTTTTATTAGTGAGCTGCATTTTTTTCTGGCTTTTTTTCCTTATATTGAAAGAGATGTGAAATTGTCTCAAAAAAAGCTCCTCCATTTGAGTTTTTCATTTTTTTAAAGAAAGCAGAAAGACATACACCACCTAATGAACAAAAACGTCAGGATCAAAAGAATGCCTGTGTGCCCCATGTTTTATATTTCCCATAGATCAGGGATCAGCAACCTCCGGCACTCCAGCTGTTCTGAAACGACAACTCCCAGAATCTTCCTTTCACTTCAATGGGAGTTACACACGACCGTTTTTTTTTTTCGTTTAAGGGCCGTTTTTTGCGTTCCGTATACGGTCCGTATGCATTCCGTTTCCATATTTCCATTTTTCCGTTCCGTTGAAAGATAGAACATGTCTTATTATTGCCCGCAAATCACGTTCCGTGGCTCTATTCAAGTCAATGGGTCTGCAAAAAAAACGGAACACATACGGAAATGCATCCGTATGTCTTCCGTTTCTGTTCCATTTTTGCGGAACCATCTATTGAAAATTTTATGCCTAGCCCAATTTTTTCTATGTAATTACTGTATACAGTATATGCCATACAGAAAAACGGAACGGAAAAACGGAACAGAAACGGAAACACAACAGAAACAAATAACGGAACATCGGATCCGTGAAAAACGGACCGCAAAACACTGAAAAAGCCATACGGTCGTGTGAAAGAGGCCTAAATGTGCACGCTGGGAGTTGTAGTTTCGCGGCTACTGAAGTGCCAAAGGTTGCTGATCCCTGCCATAGACCTTCAGCTAACATCTGGAGCTGGCATTTATACTTAAAAAAAGTTGCAAAAAAAATCACCAAAAATCACGGATGCAAAAAATGGCACTAAGGTCTCAATAATTTTCATCCATGTGCTATCCGTATTTTTTGACCCTTTTAGATTTATGGACAGGACTTGGACAGGACTTGCTGCAAGACGTCATCACACTAGAGCGAGGTCCCGTCCTATGCTTCCAGCGAGCAGCCAGTGCGAGCAAATGGAGGAGGTGAGTGCTTTTTTTTTTGTCTTTTTTTCTTTTGCACAAGCAGAGAAGGGGGCATTACTATTAATGGGGGGCACTAATGTGTGTATTACTTTTACTGGGGGGCACTAATGGGGGCATTAATATTACCGGGGGCACTATTAATTCTGGGGGGCACTAATGGGGGCATTATTAATTCTGGGGGGGCACTAATGGAGGCATTATTAATTCTGGGGGTGCTAAAGGGGGCATTATTAATACTGGGAGCCACATTATGACATAGCAACTTAACACCCGTGCTAAGCCAGGCCCCCCCTTTTGGGGTGTGGCTTTACATGGCTGGTATTTTTTGTTAGGAAAGGTGTCAACCCTAATTTAATGGGTAGAGTAGAAGTCCATGGACTAAAAAAATTTACAATTTTTAGTCTCACATCAACAGTACTACTATTCATGTTATTAGGGCGCCTTCACAGAAATTTCCACCACTGAATATTATTTTCATACATGTGAACGGGGCTTGCAGAAATCCATGTGCTTCCTGCCAAAACATCACCATTCAGGTGAATGCAACTGATTAGAAATTTCTATGGCGGTACACACAGATCAAAACTGGTGTAAAGGAGAAACTGGCTTAGTTATCCATAGCAACCAATCAGATTCCACCTTTCTTTTTCCAAAGGAGCTCTGAAAAATGAAAGGTGGAATCTGATTGGTTTATATGGGCAGGTAAGCCAGTTTCTCCTTCAGGCTTCATTTTCCTTTGGAATTGGACAAATTAAATTTCATAAGTTGAGCTAAAAATACAAAGCGGCCCATAAATTCAGTCATTTATCTTTCAGCTCCTGAAAGTTGATTTTGATGCGACTGCCAAATTGCTACTTGCTTGTTAACCATAAGCAGGCTTCCTGTTATGCACGTTCTTAATATATCTATCGTAGGCCGCGCTATGAAACGTCTATTAACTAAGAATAGCACTTTATGTTAAGTGCCGGAATATTAAGTCAATATGAGAGCGATCTGGCATGTGTAACTTATGACCTTCTGTCTATAAATGGCCACTGACCAACTTTCTGTCTGTTTGCTATTTGTAATGGAAGAGGAAGTATTATCCCGATGGGACGCTTCTTTTCCATTATTACTACTTTGCAAATATGCTATTTAAAAATGAAACATACCAACGAGAGGGACAAATTTGACACAGTTGGACTCTAGCCTTTCAACTCTAATTGGGGACGAGCCAACTGGCCGGTGCTTAACTATCGCTAGGCAGTAGGAAGTTAGTGTCAAACATATATATTGGACCCATTTTTTTCCACTTGTCTCCAGAGTATATTCGGAGTGTACTCTAAAAGAGACACCCAAATTGGCCGACAGATGATGAACCCGATACAGGTGTCTCCTGAACTTTCAACTTAGAAATGGCTGATCACCAGTTGGCAACTAGAAGACTATTCATCTAGCGGGAGGAAAACATACCTTGAAAATTTACAACTTCCTTTTCTTCTCACACCAACAAAAAAAAATGACTTATTTTATTTCAGTGGTAAGCGCTAAAACCTATAGTCAGAGTTGCACAATATGGAGAGGCAGCCAAATGTCCATCGGCTTGGGATAGAAACTGTCCAGTGAACTGTTCGTAGCTGGCGACTTTTCTTGGATTGTAAAGTCAGGTTTCCTCACACACATTTTTTCTCTGATAACATTATGCATGAAACGATGAGTATTATGCTTCAAGGTTCTTGAACACCACTGCATCCCTCAACATAGGGGAAACTGGTAGGAAGCAGAATAAGGTCAATGGCAGAGCAATGAGATATGATGTTTGGATGAATATACTCAGATTTGTCAGAGGGTGAAAGAGGCAGAGAGCGTGTTTGGCTCTATTTACCCACAAGATGCCAAAAGAGAGATGATATACCTTGGAATACGCTATGCAGAGTCACCCAGAACTGCCACATTTTGCCTGAGCAACAGGGTTCCTATGCATTTGTTAACGTGTTTGTTGTTTGCTGTTATCGAATTGGCCCGGACTGTTTCCTGATTCAGGATCACTTCCTGCCCCCTGCCCCGTATTGGTCTTACTGTCTTCCATGAACTCTGTCAGCCTTCACCTCAGTTTGTACATGAAGAACCATGTTTGTTTATTGGCTCTGGTACTTTGCTTCAAAAACATCATCTGAAAGCTGCCGGCAATTGCTATTTGAGATTACTTTGAGGGCATGACCTGAGGACTCCTTGCACAAAGTCTATATCCTCATAATGCAGTTTTAAGGTAAAGATTGCTGAATCCCTTAGGCATCAACCCTGGTTAAGACCAAGGCAAACCTGACCATGGAACTAAAGCTGCACATACACATTCATTAACTGTCAGCCAAACGCAGCCAACAGATATATCTTCTGACTCCCTCCAGGCTTTCCCATACACATACACGTTCAGCTGGGGAAAGCAGAGAACTTCTGGTGGCCTATCTCTTTGGAGAACAAAAGAAATAGGCAAAAATATTAAATCCGCCCGATACTTGTCTCCCCTGAGTCGGAAGGTCCCCACACAGATTAGTGTGTCCATTGAACCCACCATTTTCGGCGGGATCTTCTGACAAGATAGTAATGTGTATGGCCAGTTTAGCACTGCAAAGTGTGAACATGGCTTCATGGAGACTTTCCTCCAGGTCAGGTTGCAATATGCCTATGCTGGATTTATGGGCATCTGAATGAAAGGGGTTTCCCAGGAAAAACGTGTTTTCAAAAAGGTCTAGAAAAAGGTCAAAAAATTAATAAAATCATACACACCCTCCCTAATCACCAGCTGCCATTCCAATGCCAGTCTGGTCTGTTCTTCACTTCCTGGTCTTGGTTCGACACATTAGAAATTCCAGGAAAGGCCCACTCAGCCAATCATTGTCTCAAGTGAGTCACGATTAAGACCAGTGATTAGATAAGCGAGCCTATCCTGGCATTTACATTGTCTTGAGCCGGAACAGGAGGTTAAGGGCAACAGAGACTAGACCAGGACTGGAACAGCAGCAATGGGGGATCGGTAAAGGCAAGCATGGTTTATTCTTAACCCATTGTAGCCACCTTTTTAAAAAAATTGTATTCACCCTTTAACATAAATGTGGTGTGTACAGTTTACTACTGACTAGAGATGAGCGAATCGAAGTGGAATTCGATCTGAATTTCAGAAAAAATTCGATTTGCACCAAATACGAATTTCCTCACGCTTCCTGGTATCGCATTTTTTCCTAAAATGGCTGCTGCACGTGTTTGGACATGGAGGAAGGAACTATGGGAACGAGGAATCACCCACAATGCCATGCATGCAGCCAATCAACAGCCAGCTAGCCCCTGTGATGTCACAGCCCTATAAATAGCCTCAGCCGTCTTGGATTCAGCCATTTTCCAGTGTACGTAGAGCAGGGAGAGACATCAGCAGGCGCTAGGGACAGTGTTAGAAAAGACTTTAAAACTTTTATTTATAGAAGTTCAGGGAAAGCATAGGGAGGAATCATTCCACAGTATTGAAGCAGAACAGGGTTCAGTAGGGGAGGTTACACCCTGGGAAATAGGAACAATCCTATTACACCTTGCTGCACTGACTGGGGATCCAAATTGCCATTATACAGGTCTGTCATTCCAGCAAACCGTTCTTATTAGGGTGAAAGTGCTGTTTGATACAGGCATTACCAGGGTTTATTACAAGGAAATATTTCTAAGTCTTATTTGTCCTTGTGCGGTGCAGTTATATGTTCTATAGCATTTTTTGGCTTGTATTAGTGGGAAAAAAGGGCTTATTGACAGTTGTGTGGTGGAGTGAGAAAATTACAGCCCTTTTTGGCGTGTATTAGTGGCAAAAATATATATATTATTTGCCTTTCAGCAGTGCAGTTATATGTTCTAAAGCGTTTTGTGGAGTGTATAACTGGAAGAAAGTAAGGGCCTATTTGCCGTTCAGCCGAGTAGTTATATGTTCTAAAGCCCTTTTTGGCGTGTATTAGTGCCACAAAAAAAAAGTATTTGCCGTTGTGTGGTGAAGTGAGAAAATTACAGACTTTTGTGGCGTGTTTTAATTTCCTTTTCATTTCCTTTTTATTTAATCTAACAGTATGTCAGACAGAGAAGTGCCAGGCCCTGAACAGGGGAGTGGCAGAGGCCTAAATGTTTCTGGCACAGTCACAGGTCGCAGCAGAGTAAGCGGGTGTGGCAGCAAGAGTTGCAGGAAGAGGCCTGTGCTCCCGGTGTCATCTCGCGATCGTGTCTTGACCAGCAACCCAGCGATTCTTGAACTCGGTCATCCACTTTGTCCCAAGTGACATCAGACACCCCCAGCCAAAAGTCGGTGGGTTCGTCAGAAACAACCCTTAGTTGGCATGGCCCGGGAGCAGGCCCTGTGCCCTCACCTGTCCTCAACCTGCCTCTGTCATTTTCTGTTCCCTCAGCCAGAGAAGTACTATATGCTGTTGACTCAGCTCCACTATACAGCTTGGACAAGCTACTAGAGGACAGTCAGCAGCTACTGGCAATCCAAGATGTGGAGGAGACATCCGCCGCTTCCTCCGGTATTGAGGAGAGTGGCGTGGGAGCTGGTGTTGCAAGCGTTCAGGCTTCTCACCCAGAGACCGTTGAGGAGGACATCAGTGATGTGCAGAAAGTACTCAATGATGATGATGATGTAGCTGATCGCACTTGGGAGCCGGGTGAATTAGGGGCTTCATCATCATCGGGAGAAGGGGGTGGCAGCTTGCCCGTAAGCCAGCAATGGAGCCAGCAAGTCGCTAGCGTAGCTGGGAGTCAGCAGGGTGGAAGCAGTGGGAGGTCAAGAGTGACACGTGCCCGGGGTAGACCACCCGCTTCGCAGGAGCCTACCTGTCCGGGAAGTAGCGATGCACTGGTTCACGGAGGTAGCGGCGGTAGCAGTCAGTCAGTGCGTAGTGTTGGGGGTAATATTACCTACTCGGCAGTGGCAGTTTTTGTTAAGCCACCGGAGGAAATGAACATGACAATATGTAGAATCTGTGGGCAGAAGGTGAAGCGTGGCCAGGGTACCAATGTTGGCACCACAGCCCTGCGTCAACATATGCAGCGTCACCATAAAGTGGCCTGGGAGAACCGTGGCTCTGATGTGGTGGTCCAGCCTGCCGCAGCAACCGCTGCATTACCCAGTGGCACGCACCCAATTTCAGGCAGTCAAGGCTCCACCACCTCAGCCTAAGGGAGCTGTCTGTCATTCCCATCATCTGCTGGTCCTGATGCTCCTGCTCCTCTTCTACTCCTCCTCAGTCATTCCGTCAGCAATCGATCACCAAAGCGATTGCCAAGAGACAACAGTATGCGTGCACTCATACAACGGCGCAGAAGCTGAATGTGCTCCTGACCAAGTTGCTGGTGCTGCAGTCCCTCCCTTTCCAAGTGGTTGACTCTGCACCTTACAGAGAACTGATGGCTTGTGCCAAGCCAAGATGGAGAGTCCCAAGCAGTCATTTCTTTGCCAAAAAAGGCAGTACCAGCCCTGCACACTTATGAAGAACAGAAGTTGGGCAAGACTTGAGCCTGTCGGTGTCTGCCAAAGTGCACGGCAGCGCCGACGTGTGGCGCTGTAACTACGGTCAGGGACAATACATGTCGTTTACAGCCAACTGAGTGAATGTGATTCCTGCACAGCCACATCAGCAACTTGGCCAGGTGACGTCACTTCCGCCTCCACGTTCTCACGCCGTTGGTCCTGCAACGATGTCCACCTCTGCCTCCTCATCCTCCACCGTGTCCTCAGCCTCCACTGCAGGGACAATTCACAGTGCCCCTCCAGTATACCACATGTGCAGGGCATGGCTGTGTCACGCTGTTCTGCACCTCGTTTGCCTGGGCGAATGGAGTCACACAGTGGAGAAACCGCTCCATGACCTTCATCAAGAAATCGAATCCTGGCTTTTTCCACGGCAACTCAAAATCAGAACCATGGTGACCAACAACGGGAAGAACATGGTGTCGGCGCTGCGTCAAGGATGGCTGAGCCATGCGCCCTGCATGGCACTAGTGCTCAATCTGCTTGTTAAGCGGTTCCTGAATTCTTCCATCCATCTGCAAGACATCCTAAAAATGGGCAGGAAACTTTGCATGCACTTCAGCCACTCGTTCACCACAAAGCACACCCTCCTTGAGCTGCAAAGGCAGAACAGCATCCCCCAACATAGGCTGATATGCGACATTTCCACCCATTTGAATTCCACTCTCCATATGTTGGACCGACTATACGAACAGAGAAAGGCCATAAACGATTTCTTGATGATCCAAGCGGACAGGAGTACTCCCCTGTGTAACTTCGATGTCAGCTAGTGGCAGTTCATGCGTGACACCTGCCGTTTGCCCAGGCCCTTTGAGGAGGCCACGTTATTTGTCAGTCGCCAGGACTACGGGATGAACAACGTCATTCCACTGCTTCATGTCCTGGAACAGATGCTGGTAAATCTGGCCGGTCAGGGGACTGGAGACATAGCGCCTAGATCTCATGTCCACATAAGCCCTGTGGGGGCTGAACTGGAGGAGGAGGAGGACATTGCACAAGCAATGTGTAGCAAAATGGGTGGTTTTTCTACACAGGTGACAGGAGAGGAGGAGTAGGAGCAGCTAGAGGAGCTACAGGGCGATGAGGAAGACGAGGCAGAGACACACCATGGCAGTGGAGATGGAGGCAGGGAGTCCCTCTGAGTCACTTGCACAAATGGCCCAATGCATGCTCACTTGCTTGTCTAGTGACAGCGGAATTGTCACCATTCGGGAGAGTGATGACTTCTGGCTCTCCACCTTGTTGGACTCTCGCTACAGGTCCAGCGGGGGCCTTTTTTACACCCGCTGAGAGGGAGGACAAACTGAACTACTATAGAGACATCCTATGTAGTCAAGTTGGCCTATACTTATCTGTGCCATAGTCCATTCTATCGCAGGTCTGACCGGGGGGGGGGGGGGGGGGGGGGCCCTCTGCGCTCATGTTCCTCTGCCATGGCTGCTGTGGCTGGGTGGGGGGGTAAGAGCAGCTCCAGCTCCATTAGCAGCAACTTGAGTCTAGAGTCGCTGATGAGCAGCTTTCTTCACCCACCTAGTGAAAAAACTACTCACCAGCAGCAGCTAAACCAAACTTGGACAGCATCCTGCCACCCCACATTGAAGATCCGCTGGACTACTGGGCAGCAAAACTGGATTTGTGGCCGCAACTGGCTGAGTTTGCACTGGAAAAGCAGGTAAGTATGCATCCCTTCTCAGGTCTGCTCGGTGGGGGATTTTTCTGCATGTACCTTCAAATTCTAATTTAGGCATTCTGCTAAAAGAAAGTACTGCATTTACAGTACAGCCATGTTGATACAAAAGTTAAAAAAAATAACAATTTAAAAAACCAAGATAAAAAAATGTGTCTGGTCCTTAAGGGGATTGACTAATATCAAATAGAGGTCTTTAAAGGTTTTTTCAGGACTTATATATTGATGACAACCTTAGAATAGGTCATCAATACCGCAAATACATAGCTCGGCACAATATGTAGCGGTAGTGCCTGGATCCTATGGAAGTGAATTGGAGCAGAGCTGCAGTCACCAGACACGGCCAGTACATAGTGTGACTTTAGGTATGTCTGTACCCAGGGGTGCACCACCAATGAGGCAAGGTGAGGCGATTGTCTCAGGCAGCAAAACCTAGAGACAAATGGCGCAGTGGCAGGGCTGTGGGAATATCTCTCTATATTCAACTGTATCACGGTATGCCTTAGACAGTAGGGCTGGAGGGGTTGGGTGCCGTTTCAATTTTCGCCTCAGGCACCAAAAAGGTTTGGTGCACCCCTGTCTGTACCACTCTTCCAATCACTGTATAGTGCTGTCAGCAGTTTTGACAGGTATCAAAACTGCTGACAAACACCCTTTAAAATAAGCAAAAACTATTTGAAATTTTTTTGTATTTATAGCCTGTTTTCATTTTTTCTATATTTTGCCTGCCCATGTCATATATAGTGAAGTTTCTCTCCATTATTTCTTGACTCATTAGGGCTATTTTCAATCTCACGCTGAGCCTGCCCTCGATTTCTCAGGAGACAAGAGCCCATTTTTCTGGCAGTGAATATAAGTTTGCACATTTAAATTCACCACTTTCTTGTTTCATTCTACTGAAGCAGTCAGGCTGTACTGTAATGGCTACAATCTAAGCCTGTAATACCTTCTCACCTTTCTGGACGGGGTGACACATTGCAGTTCTTTCAACACCCATTTTTTTTTTTTGTATTTAGATGAAAAAAAAAGTTTCCACTTACTTTGTGAATATTTTCTTTCTCTTCAGCAATTTGCTTGTATAACCACCTGCGTGCGTCGCTTCCATGGTCGGTAGAAGAGATCTGGAACTGACGGCAGAAAATAAAGTATTAATATGTACATTTACAATGTGCTTCTATTTAAAGGGGATCACCACTTCTAGAAAAGAAATCAAATTTGCCGCAGGACTTGTACAAAAGACACAGAGGAAATTGCCTAGGGCAGCTACATCGTAGGACTGGGATTCTGGGCTCTTCGAACAGCTTAAAGTAACAACATACAAATCTGGCCCATAAGCGGAGATTTATCAAGAATGGAGTGTGGTACTCCGATATTGATATCCCCTGTGCTGCCAGAGGATGCCATTAATTTATGATGACGTGCAAGCTTCTTCGTAAATTAGGGGCATCCTCCGGAAGTCTGTGCGCCTAAACCGAAATCTACATCATCTTGTAGCTGACGTACATTTTACTCTTTATTTACAGCAGAAAACTGGCGTAAGGTCCCAAGTCAAGCTTTAAGGGTCCCCTCCTGAGTATTAGTATTATATAATGCATGGCATTTTAGGACAAAATGTAAATGTCAAAAACTTTCCAATACTTTATGTTGATCCATCATTAAGGACACTGCCTAATTTCTGCCTTCAGGGTGGGGCTTTTTTTTTGGGGTTTTATTATCACCACATTTCAAGAGCCACAGCTCTTTTACTTTTCCCCCAACACAGCCATATGGGGGCTTGTTTTTGCAGGACGAGTTTTATTTTAATGCCATTTTGGGGTGCAAATAGTGCTTTAAAAACTTTTATTATATTTTGTTAAGGGATGGAAAAAACTCTAATTCTGAAATTATAGGAGGAGGGCTAGGTTTTGTCTTACAGGTTCATTGTGCGGTATAAAAGACATGCTAATTTTATTCTGCAGTACTCAATTTATATATTTTTTTTTAAGTTTTACTACTTTTGCACAATAAATACACTTAGGGGGACATTTATTAATCCAGATAGTTTTTATGTCACTTTTATGTCTGCTTTTGTATTGTGTGGTTGCTCCACATGTACTGCAGTTTTCATGTATTAGGGGCAACTGCATTGCGTTGTATGACTACACCTGGTGTAGGATGCGACTTTTTGGAGACTTTTTTGCGACATTTACAGATAATAAATGTGCCATAATCCAGGGCTTATCTCACTTTTCAGCCTTAATCCTAGACCACTTTGAAAAGTGGCATGTCTCCTAAATGTCGCAGAAAACGGCACATTTGGCATATCGTCCAACATTAATTTTATTTATTTTTTCTGCCACCAGATTCTGAGCAGCTAAAATCTTTTCATTTTTCTATCGATGGACGCGTCTTTGCTGATACCATTGTGGAGCAATAGGCCATTGTTTCAGCTTTTTTTTCAAAAAAATGTTTTCAAAGCTTTTTTCACTTTTTTTTTGGTCCCATTAGAAGACTAGGACATGCGATTGCTTGGTTGCATGCATAATGCCCTGCAGTACTTCTGCATTGCACTGTATTAGATCCATCTGTTTAACACTGACAAGTAGCCTATTAGACACTGCCTTTGGTAGGGCCTCATATGCTTCCATAGATCACAACCCTAAAGCTATTGTTCTTTGGTACCTTGTGTTGCAGGGACACTGAGGGGCTGACAGAGGGAAGCACTTCCCTCATCTAGCTGGCTAGTGACCGCAGCATCTAAAAGTGTTATCTCTGATCCTTGCAGTCAGGGCAGGAGCCTGGCTATGTAAATGAACTCTGCTCCTACTACTTTTCAGGTACTTTGGCAGGGCCTGTGAAATCACTATGATAGATATACCAGTCATAGCCCAAAAAGTAACCCTTGCTCATGATGGATATACTTTTTTAGAAGAAAGCAGAACGTGATGCAAATGAGCTCTTAACAAACCACCAGATGTAAGGCATCTATCCTACAAGTCAATGTTTGACCCTTTAAACAGGCCTTGAGACATGACTTGGATATTAAATAAGCCAGCACCTCATATGCAGACAGCTGTTTTAGGGTGATTACCCCTCATCAGTGCAGAGCAGAGTGAAAGGCCTAAGTTAGGATTTGGGGTGTACTATCTCTCTTTGGAGAGAGAGAGCCTTAATTGGCGTGAGGAGACTTATAGGTCATACATGCTCCTCTGGAATTCTGGGTTGAACATTGACTTATAGGATAGCTGCCGTACATCTGGTGGCAACAAAGGCAGAGCTTGTTAAGAGATCACTTGCATCCTTTTCTTCCCAGAATTCCAGAGGAGCATGTATGACCTATAACTCTCCTCACGCCGATTAAGGCTCTTCCATATGGAAGAAAGCAAACATGTTTCTTTATTTCCATATAGATGAGTGAAGACTTTGGTGGTGGAGGCTTCCTGGGCATTTTTTTGTAGCAGTAAATTGTTGTAGCAGTTATAGATAAGAAAGTTTTATTGTTAGATATCCCGACCATGAATGTGATGATCCCTAGATGTCTGAGGGGCAAATTCCTTAATAGAGTGTGAGTGTGTCAAAGGTTAAAGGTTGTAATTTGCTTGTATTCCCAGAGTCTCCTGTCCTTTTCAGACTTGAAATTCCCTTTTAATGTCAATACTTTCATGTCTTTGATGATGTTGTAGTCATGGCTGCAAAAATATCTTGGTACAGGTAGACCTTTCCTTTCTTCTTTAATTGTGTGACAAGAGTTCACTCCATGTTTGCAACTTTTTAAATGCCACTGTAACTTTTGTTGCAAGTGGCATTTCTACCCCACTCTCGCCACTTTCCAAAAAGGAAGCATGGTGAGACCGGTAGTGGGGTCAACGGACCTGGCACATTTATCTTCATTTACGCTAGTTTTCTGCCATAAACAAAGCCGAAAATTTACAGCACCTCCAATCTGCGGTATATTTCTGTTTAGTCACACAGCCTGCTGGAGGATGCTCCAAATTTATGATGAGGCCTACACCTCATCGGCAACGCAGAACACATCATAGTCTGGTGTAAAATGCAAATTGAGTGGTATTGCCAGCATAACTGGGTCAACGGTAATCCATAGCAGCCATAACTGTATTGGATACATGTTCTTCTATGAGTGGTACCATTATTTTGAACCCTTTTACAAACTGAGCCAAAAAATGCAAGGTTGACACAACTCTTTCCATTATTATGTTACCTGTGTTTGTTCCACTCCTGGTTTTGATTTATTAATACTTACCAAAATACTGTGAATGTGGCCCAACATAAAATATAAGCTTCAGTTTGACCATTTCTAGTTCACCCAGAAGAATAGGCTTCATTTGATGGACAATTGGACAATATAGCATCTTGGTCTCCTAATGAAGGTTGTTTGAAGTGTAACTACAACGTTTGAGCTGCTATAATGATTATATTAAGAAACTGTAGAGATAGGAAGTGTTCTTACAGTTTTTTGGGAAACTCCAGCATCTTTGGGCTTACTATAAGTTGCTGTTATAGGGCTTTTGCCAGGAGACATAAAAAAAAGTCAAATGTGAAAAAAAAAAAGTATTAGGCTACATTCACCCTAAACTGAAAAATGGCTGTGTGATCGCCACTTTTTTAACTGGTGTCACACATCTGTTTTCAGAACCATTTGAAATCAATGGGGCTATTCACATGGGCATTTATTTAACGGCCAGTGAGTATCAGTCATCAAAAAATAGGACATTTCCTATTTTTGACCGTTTTCACTGCCACACAGACCCCATTGAAATCAATGGGGCCATTTTTTAATCTTGTTTTGAGAGGAGTGCACCCGTTTAACAGTATATCAAAATGGATACACTGGAGGGCACTATGGCAGCCATTATTCATACTAAGGAGCACTATAGGGGCCATGTGATGTCTAAAGGGCACTATGGGGGGGCATTATGTATACTGTAAGGGCACTGCAGGGGTTGGGATGTTTAAAAAAAAGCATAAGATATTTTAATGTCTATTTTTTTTTTATTGAAGGTAAGAGTTGAACGGCACTCCTCTTTGGTGTGGACGGTGCTCAGTGGTAAGTATAATACCAATGTTAATAGGAAGACCACAGCACTCGTAAGAGAATGTTGCATACATTTCTTATTTATTTTCTTATATTCTTATATTTTTGTATATATATATATCCATCTGGAAAATTAATTCATAGTGGTATACTGACCAACGTTTCGGTCTTATCCAAGACCTTGTTAACTACCCGAGTATTACTAGTAATGGTGGCATCGGATGCCTCCATTACTAGTAATACTCGGGCCGTGAACAGGGTCTTGGATAAGACCGAAACGTTGGCCGGTATACCACTATGAATTAATTTTCCAGATGGATATATATATATACAAAAATTTAAGAATATAAGAAAATAAAAAAATAAATAAGAAATTTACGCAACATTCTCTTACGAGTGCCGTGGTCTTCCTATTCATATTTTTTTTTATTAACTGCCGTATGAATGAAGCCTCATCCACCTCCACCGATCACTGGCCTTAGTGATTGGCTAGGTGAGGCAGATCACTAGCTTGGGGTCACCGCTAAGGTTAGTGATTGGCTGAGCAAGTTTTCAATGAAAAACTTCTTAAAGGAATATGTCATTTTTTTAGGATTTTCAGGAGAACTGCACCTCTCTTACACTTGTGTACTTGTATGTTGGGTGTAGTAGGAAGACAAATACAAAATAATATGGTCTACCACATATATTAGAAATAGCATAACCTTGAACAGCTCTTAGAGTTTTGTTCCTAAATTTGATAATACAAGACAACTACAAACAATCGTCTCTCTACAATTTCTTCATTTTCCTAAAGTATAAGAAAATAGAAAAATTGCTTTAATTTGTGGACGCTTTATTCTTGACCCATCAATGCTTTAACCAAGACGTCTTTATTCCAATGACTATTTAAACAGAAACACGTTGCTTGTAAACCAACCATTGTTTGGGGCCAGTGACCTTCGCAACGAGTCATTATCTCATATTGAAAACTTATGTTGATTCATCCAGAGTCAAAATTCATTTTGCCAACCATCTTCTGGAATACATTCAGGATGTTATTATTCTATCATTGTATCAATGTGGAGTAAATAGATTTCTTCTTTATTAGCTTCGGGCTGAGATAGGTAACTCTTATCTGAAAAGGATCTGCTCTTTTCGGGACTCATAAAATATTAAGAGCTGTGGATTACATGCAGTCATGTAAAATCTATCCCTACAGATAACAGGTTACAGTTCTAGGAGCGGTCCATTTATGATTAACATGGATTAAAGCGTTTCTTTGTTCTATTCTTCAAGTATCATATTACTTCCTCTTAAGGAAATATCTATCTATATAGCGAGAATTTCAACTCTTCTGGCCATATGGCCACAGAAAATGTTATAATATTCCTCTACAACTTGGCTTGGAATTCTTAAAGTCAAGATTTGCCTTTAATAAATCCATACTACTTAGGAATGCAATACATGACAATTCTCTACTTTTTTTAAAGCAAAATTCCCTATGTGGTTGGATGCATACAGTTATACTGTATGTACAGGTATAGGCAATGGCACTAAATGCAGAGCCAGATCAATGTCTATGGAGGCCACAGGTTAAACCATAGGGAAGTCCACTTCTCCTCTTTTGGGGAGGAAAAAAAGACTAGAAGTGAAAAATAAAACATCCACAGCTTCATTATATTTAAAGGGGTTTTCCAGGAATAGAATGTTGATGACCTATCCTCAGGATAGATCATCAGTATCTGAATGGTGGGGTCCAACTTCAGGCATCCCCACCAAACAAGTATTTGAAGAAGCCACAGCGCTCAGGTGAGAAATTAAGTCTTATCCTAGGCCAGTAACATCACATTCATTGGTTACATGGCCTATGTGCAGCTCAGTCCCATTCATGTGACTGGGCTTCAGCTGCAGTACCAAGCAGAGCCACTATGAACAACTACAGCGCATGCCTCTCAAGTGTTCCTTTTTTTGGAGGGACGGTCCCTATTTTTGACCCAAGTCTTTCTGTCCCTCTTTGATCCATAAATGTCCCTCTTTTTGACCTGGAGAATTAATGCATAAAAGTGCATTAATAAATTTACTAAATTGCTCCTTACTAAACTATCTGTATGGTCTCTACCTGTATATTAGACCAGAACTTCATTATTTAGTGCAATTTGGACCTTAAAATATCTTTAATCTGATGATTCATGTGCTAATATTAAAATGGATATTGAAGTGCAAGAAAAAAATTGTCTCCGGGGCTCCACATGCTGTGAAAAAAAAAAAAAGGAACTTACACCCACCTAACCGATCCCCAGCTGCCGCAGTTCTGACAGAGTCAGTAATTATGCTTTGGGCTGAGTTAGAGGCATGGCCTAGTATGAAAAAACCTGCCATCATGTGCGCCGCATATATTGTCCCTCTTTGTGATTTTCAAAAGTTGGGAGGTATGCAAGTGGGTTCCCATCAGACAAGCTGCTGTGACGTCTCAAGTGGGTTCCCAGCAGACAAGCTTCTGTGACATCAAAAGTGGGTTCCCATCAGACAAGCTTCTGTGACATCACAAGTGGGTTGTCATCAGAAAAGCTGTTGTGACATCTCAAGTGGGTTCCCATCAGACAAGCTTCTGTGACATCACAAGTGGGTTGCCATTAGATAAGCTGCCATGACATCACAAGTGGGTTCCTATCAGATAAGATGCTGTGACATGAGTGAGTTCCCATCAGATAAGCTTCTGTGACATCACATGTCAATTGCCATTAGTGGGGTTTACTCAGATAAACTGCTGCAAGATTATAGGTGGTTTTCATTGACGTAAACAGCTGTGACATCACAAATGTTTTTTCTGTCAGATAAGCTATTTTGATATTACAAGTGGGTTTCAGACAAGTAACATACTGTAAGATCACACATGTGTATCACTTAGGTAAGCTGCTGTGACATCACAACAAGGTTTAGGTAAGATACTGTGAAAAAATAGATGGGGTTTCAGTCAGGAGTGTTGTGTGATATCAGTGTCCATCAAGTAGTCAGTTGTGACTTCACACAAGCTTTTTTCAGTTAGGTAAGGTACCGTGACATCACTACTAGTTTTAAACAGGTAAACTAAGAGGTGGACATACAATATGTATCATCGAATTCACAGCTGGAAATTATCCCATAAACTGTTTTTGAATAGGAGTTGGCGTCCTCTGTTGCAGGTGTCCACACCTTAATCTACCAATCCAGAAAAGAGGGATAAATGTTCCTTGCCTGGTCCCCCAGTTTCAGCAAATAAGTTTCCATCAAGATTCAATTGCTCACCCATAATACTGTAGTAGGAGATACAGCAAAGTCCATGAAGTTATTCTGTTTATTTCATGCACTAGAATGGGCAGTGAACATGTACCCTACTAGAAATGAAGCCAAACTACTCCTAGTCTTGGCCTATCCAATACGTAGGGGGTAAATATAATGGATGAGAAGACCCCTTTTTATTCAGTTAAAGAGACCCACCTGTTCTGAAATGTCCCAGAATTTTTTTTCTAGATCAGTATGGGTCTGAAAGTTGGGATTGCAAATGATCATGGAAATGAAGGCATACAATGCTATTACAAACTGAAGATGTTTTTGTTGTAGAGAATAGTGGGGTCTGGGCTCAAAAAAATGCCTTTCTTTGGAGGGTCACTTTAGCTTAAAAAATTAATTTTGGGTTCTTGTGTCCTATAAACCACATGTACTCCTAATGATGGAGCAATGAGATTTGGCCTGAAGAAGACACATGGTTTACAATGCTTCTAGACCTTTCTCATTCGCTGCTAGAACAACAAACCTTAATGTCATTGTAATCTGTTTTTGTAGCCACCACAGTTTATACTGAACATCTGTTTCCAATATTCCTTTTAAACAAACCAATAGACACCTGTCAGACATAACTTACCTTCTTCTCCTCGACTAGCAGCCTCATCTTCTGCACTTGTTATTCTGCAATTATGCGGATGTTTGGATGGCTCCTCGTGTTCTACGTATACAACCGAGGCTCTTGTTTCCTGTGTGGTCCATCAACAAAACTCCATCAAAATCCCATCAAACTGCAACAATTTGTAGAGAACAGGGATCAAATGACAAACATATGTAGAATCTAAAAATGTACTGCCCAAATAAAATGCATAATGTAAAGTCAGTAAAGTAAACTATTAATGGAACCACCATAGACTTTGCTGTGACTTGAACTTGAACTCAGCATATTGAAATTGCATGAAGCCAAAAAGGACAATGAAGCCACAAAGGACACGTTTCCTTGTGTTATGGTTCATCTGTTGAAGCTATAGCGTTGCTTAAAGCAGATGTCATCCAGTTGTTTCTAACTAGCCCTTCCATTCGAGATGCACCTCTATTCCACGCCATGTAGCAGACGGAGAATATATCATAAAATAGCTGGGCTATGTGATTCCACCATCAACCAACAGAAAAATCTCAACCAAGTTCCACATGCAAGCCAGCTTGTAATGAATGCTGTAACATGTCATTCAAGCAGATGTGACCCCTGAGGCCTGTGAGTGGTGACAGCGGTCAAAGGACCAAGCCACTTCTTGGTCCTGCAGAGACTCGAAGAGGCCCACGATGTTGGTGAGATGAGTGTGTTTTTTTTTTTTTTTTTATGGGACACACAATAAGGCCACAGGGGTTATTGGTTCCTCAGCTAGACAACCCCTTTAAGTTGAGCTTCACTATAAAGCAGGAGCTATTTATACATCTAATGACTAGAGCTTCTCAATTGTGTCTTAGTCCAGTAGCGTACAGTGGAAAATAATTGACGCAAATTTGGCTTGGCTTGAGTAAGTTCATATGATTCTTATATAGTATTGCTAAGATATTTCAACATTACTGGTAGCTATGTGTGTCAGCTATATACACAACTGCTTCTTCTGTAGGGCACGTGCAGGACGCTTACATGTCTAGGCGAAAGTTCAATAGAACGCTCTAAAGTCTCTGGTTTACCTCATGGGTTCAGAAAAAATAATGTTTTTAGAAACTATTGATACTGGAAATGGCAAAGGAAAGCAAATGAGGTCATGTGTTTGGTAGGAGCATAGAAGTTAAATTTCTCCATGGTCGGATGCGTTGGAGGGCTTTCAGTGCACTCACCTTTGGAAAACATGATGGGTCACGCTATGGGGCAAGAGGGCGTGTTGACCATCAATGCCAATAAAATACCAAAAGCAGGGACATGATTGGATATTATGGACTATTTTATTGTCCTCTTTCATAAATATTAATACATGAGCCTGTTATTTCCCCAGGAAAAGGCCCCAATGACGTAGACATCAAAATAAAAAATAAAAAAAATGCAAACAGCAGGTGGCGCTATACAGATACGTTTTATTGAATAACTCTCTGGCTATAATACATTTTTAATTATGTGCAATTACAAAACTATTCAGATCCAGGTGCTGGTTTGAAAACTACAGAATATTTTTCGTGGGACAACCCCGTTAATGACAACAATAGTAATAATAATAATGGTGCATGTCCTAATAAATGAAGGCTGAGTTCACATCACCGTTTAGCTTTCGGTTCTTCTGATCTGTCAGAAGAAGAGAAAAAAAAAACAGGATCCTGTAAAAAAACGGATCTTGTTGCATCAGTTAGGGCTCATGCACACGACTGTATATATTTTGCGGTCCACAAAAAACGGATCCTCAAAAAATACACATGATGTCCGTGTGCATTTTGTATTTTGCGGTACGAAACAGCTGGTCCATAATGCGGACAATAATAGGACATGTTCTATTTTTTTGTAGAACAGACATACAGAAACATAATGCACACGGAGTAACTTCCTTTTTTTTGCGGACCTATTGAAATTAATGGTTCCGCATACGGTCCGCAAACAAAATGCAAGGGACACGGAAATAAAATACTTTCGTGTGCATGCACCCTTATGCATAGGATTGCATAGGATCTGTTTTTTTGCAGGATCCTGTAAAAAACAGATCCTATTGAATCAGTTGTCATCCGTTTGGCCTATTTCCATCTGAGATTCGTTTTTTAGAACATGGAAAAAAAAGTACTGCGTGCAGGACAACTGTTGCAACAGGATCTTTTTTTTTTTTTTTTTTTACAGAATCCTGTTTTGTTTTTCTCTTCTCCTGACGGAGAAGAATGGAAAGCTAAATGGTGGTCTGAACCTAAACTAAAAGACATTTTTATAAAATAAATGTGATTAAGAATATTTTTTCATGACATCTAAAAATACTGCTTCCTAACTGTAAGAATCTGAAAAAATAAATTAAACATATTGGAGGATTTTTTTTTTTAATTTCCTATCATATAAATTCATATAAACTTAATGGAAATGCCAGCTCCCAAAAAATACTAATAATGGAGAATCTTTTCTTGGAATTTGATGCTGTGTGTCTATCCCATTCCTCTTATTATTAGCGATTGTCCCTACATAGTTTCACACAATTCAATCAGTGCTGACATTTGTCATGATATGTATGGACATATCCTACCAACAGAGGAAATACTAACACCCGGTTGTCAATTTATAAAAAAAAAATATTTCCAGAAGGAATACCAAAGGAATTAAAAAAGATCATCCAGAATTTTATTTAATACAGAATTTTGTAAAATATTATAGGAGAGCAGACAGGTTCTCTTTAAAAATAAACTTTCATATGCCTCACAATAGCACCTAAACAAACTATAACATCCTGCAAAAAAGGTTTCTCGGATAAGTGTGCAAATGTGTCGAGGCAAGAACGAAAAAAAAATTAAAAACTTAAAGTCCTCATAAGGAAGCTATTGGTCCAGCTGCTGAAACCCCTGTCATTGCTTCTAGGAGAGAGTATCAACATAATACTGCTGTACCATGGTGCTATATGGCTGCACAGCTGTGTACATGAGCCCTTCATTAGAAAGTTGAATTTAGTCTCCAGGAAACAATGGTGCTCAGCTCCCGATAGGAACTTGACGGCCACTTCTTATGGTCTCTTTTTTTGAGGGAGTGTGACTGGTTTTGTGTAAATGCTGCATCGAAGTAACGTCCAGCTGCTCGCTCTGTAGAGGACGTTCATTACACTCCGCAGATGGAAGCAGTTAGGACATTAAAATCTGGCTTGAAGGTCGAAGAAAAAAAAAATATTCTCATCCATTTAAAAAAGAATTGCAATAATAAACGTCACTTTTTATCCTCACTTTGGATCTGCAACTTTCAGGGTCTTTCTGTTTCCATTTGATGTCCGTGCTGTTGTTCTTGGGTTAGACAATTGCTAATTAAAGTATTACAGATAAAAGAACTACTAAATAAGCGTATACTCTCCCAATGTACAGTGGGGCAAAAAAGTATTTAGTCAGCCACCAATTGTGCAAGCTCTCCCACTTAAAAAGAGGAGAGAGGCCTGTAATTTTCATCATAGGTACACTTCAACTATGATAGACAGAATGGGAGGAAAGAATACAGGAAATCACATTGGAGGGTTTCTAATGAATTCATTGGTAAATTCCTTGGTAAAATAAGTATTTGGTCACCTACAAACAAGAAAGATTTCTGGTTCTCACAGAACTGTAACTTCTTTAAGATGCTCCTCTGTCCTCCACTCGTTACCAGTATTAATGGCACCTGTTTGAACTTGTTATCAGTATAAAAGACACCTGTCCACAACCTCAGACAGTCACACTCCAAACTCGAGCTGTCGAAGGACACCAGAAACAAAATTGTAGACCTGCACCAGGCTGGGAAGACTGAATCTGCCATAGGCAAGCAGCTTGGTGTGAAGAAATCAACAGTGGGAGCAATTATTAGAAAATGAAAGACATACAAGACCACTGATAATCTCCCTTGATCTGGGGCTCCACGCAAGATCTCACCCCGTGGGGTCAAAATTATCACAAGAACGGTGAGCAAAAATCTTAGAACCACACGGGGGGACCTAGTGAATGACCTGCAGAGAGCTGGGACCAAAGTAACAAAGGTTACCATCAGTAACACACTATGTCGCCAGGTACTCAAATCCTGCAGTGCCAGACGTGTCCCCTTGCTTAAGCCGGTACATGTCCGGGCCCGTCTGAAGTTTGCTAGAGACCATTTGGATGATCCAGAAGAGGATTTGGAGAATGTCATATGGTCATATGAAACCAAAGTAGAACTTTTTGGTAAAAAGTCAACTAGTCGTGTTTGGAGGAGAATCCAAAGAACACCATACCTACTGTGAATCATGGGGTTGGAAACATCATGCTTTGGGGCTGTTTTTCCTCAAAGGGACCAGGACGACTGATCCGTGTAAAGGAAAGAATGAATGGGGCCATGTATCGTGAGATTTTGAGTGAAAACCTCCTTCCATCAACAAGAGCATTGAAGATGAAACGTAGCTGGGTCTTTCAGCATGACAATGATCCCAAACACACCGCCCGGGCAACGAAGGAGTAGCTTCGTAAGAAGCATTCAAGGTCGTGGAGTGGCCTAGCCAGTCACCAGATCTCAACCCCATAGAAAACCTTTGGAGGGAGTTGAAAGTCCATGTTCCCCAGCGACAGCCCCAAAACATCACTGCTCTAGAGGAGATCTGCATGAAGGAATGGGCCAAAATACCAGCAACAGTGTGTGAAAACGTTGTGAAGACTTACAGAAAATGTTTGACCTCTGTCATTGCCAACAAAGGGTATATACGTATTGTATAAGTATTGAGATTAACTTTTGTTATTGACCAAATGCTTATTTTCCACCATAATTTGCAAATAAATTCTTTAAAAATTTCTGGATTTTTTTTCTCATTATGTCTCTTATAGTTGAGGTATACCTATGATGAAAATTACAGGCCTCTCTCATCTTTTTAAGTCGGAGAACAATTGGTGGCTGACTAAATACTTTTTTGCCCCACTGTACATCTGTTATATTATGGATTAAAAAGTCAGAGAGAGAGCGTGTGAGAGGGTTTAAAGGGACATTCTGGAAATGTCAAGTTACCCCTATTTACTGGAAAGGGAATTACTATTAGATTGGTGAGTAGAAGTAGCATTTAGTGTAGGTTCCTGTCTAAAAGAGGTCACCTTGCCACGGTGGATGGTCACAAATTATTTTGATCAAAATATATTTGCTAAGTATCTCACGTTTATTCATATGTAGCATCTCGCTACAGAGTTGCAAAGTGCAAAATAATGGATTTCTGTATAAAATATGCCTTTACTGTATAGGAAGGCATATAGAATTAGTAGGCCATATTATCAGCCATTACTAGATGGGGCTGTTGTTACCCTCTCTATATAGAGAAGAGGGGAGAGAACATTCTAGTGAGCCAACCTAATCAGTCAGTCTAGTGTGAGATAGAAGTGAGAACAGATGCAAATGTGAGAGCTGACAGATCGGCCTGCCCTGGACCTAGGTACCTGCCAGGGCAAGGCCAAAAGAAGACATTTATCTACTGGAGAAGCAGGCTGGATGAAAAGAGTGACTGGAATCAAGGTCATTGGAGAATTGCTGTCCCAAGAGGACCACTAAGTCTCCATTGCTGTGTTTTCAGGAGTATTGTTCCGGTGCCTGGACACACACCGCAGATTGGCTATCTGTATGAGTACATTTCCCACATCCTACAGTGGAAGTGTGGACTTGTAACCTGTTCAAAAAAAGGTGCAGAGCTTAGACTTTCATTAAGGGTCTGCCCTGTTGGTTTCTTGCTTTACAAGATGTAATACTCTCCATGTCTGGATGCTTTTGTACAATTCAGCTAGAGAAGTGCAGTGTGAGAAAGGAGAAACACAATTTTAAAGAGACACCTTTTGGCCTATTAACCTGTAACATCTGTGGAAAGTGTATTCTGTGTATCAACTGCAAGTCCATGGCACGATAAGAACTGTCCTGATCTGTTTGAATTTCAATTCTTCAGTAAAGAACTGTTCTGCTGCACAACTGCCTCCTTATTGTTTCCTGCACTACTACACAGGACCATGCATTGCACCTCTAAACTAGTGATGAGAGGCAGGGGTCATATTCGAATTTTTGATATTTCGCAAATATTTAGTAGAATATTCAATATAGTGCTATATATTCGTTTTTTAGAATATTCGTCATTTTTTTCCATCTGAAGTCCTGATTCCTCCCTGCTTAAGTTGCTTGTGGGCCAATGACTCGTTGGCCCACAAGCAAGAAGCAGGGAGGAATCATGTGTTTAGATGGAAAAAATTACGAATATTCGATATAACGAATATATAGCACTATATTCTAAATATTCGCAAATTCTCGAAGTGGCGATATTCGAGATAAAAATTCGCTTTTCAAATATTCGTGCTCAACACTACTCTAAACCGTCAATATCAAGGGAACTTCAACTGTCATCAGGCAGGAGAACTCCAGAACCGGAGTGTGCCCCAAATAGAAAGAAAGGTTCACACTACCACATGACTGGATGAGCATGGGGAGGGTCAGAATCATGAGTACTGCTATTCCCATCCACCCACACGCTCACACATGCCCCTGCGGCACGTTGCACATATAGTGAGTATAGAATTATTTCATATATATTGCGTGTATGCAGAGTGCCCTTGCATTGTGTTTGATTTTATATTTTCAGATATTGTGGAGCGCACCTGCACATTCACTTCATTTTACAAAAGGTGCTAACTAACTTTATTTTTTGTCTTTGCAGTATTCATGCGTGGATGGGGCTGTCTCCATTTTGGTTTATACACTCCTATGTAACCCATATTTACCACAGGCTGATTTTAATTAGTTTACTTTAAAGCTGTCACGGTCACCTGCTCTCCCTGTATTCACTGGAGGCCAGCTGGCACCAGGAGAGGTAAAATACAGAGTGGGCTCAGCATATATGTGGAGGCTGCCTTCCTTAAATTCTTTGGAGGCCTGTTGGCACTAGAAGAGGTACAGTAACATATAGCATAAGTTTCCAAACGAGGTCACCTTGTCGTGGCGGATGGACACAAATGTTTTTCATAAAAATATACATTTGCTAAGTACCTCTCATTTATTCATATAGTGAGTATAGCTGTTATGTGCTGTTGCATTGTGTTTGCTTTGTATTTTCAGCCATAGCAATGCGCACCTGTCTTATTAAATAGGTGGGGTTTCTACTCTTGACACCCATGCACACAAGACCAGGATTCCTATACCTTGCAGGTCCTCCAAAATGACCATAGTGTGAAGTTGAACATGTGCTCTGCTGATACATTTATCTGTATGGGCCCTGCTGTAAATAGCCAAGCGCTGTACTTAGATATCTTTTGAAGTCACATAGAGATGAACGAAGTGTCAGTGCATATGTAAGGCACAGAACTCCCATTCTCATGACCATGGAGATCCCAGCAGTAGGACCACCACTGATCTAAGAGTCAACCGCTATCCTGAGGATAGGGGATAGATTAAAATTACCATAATACCCCTTGCACAGTTTTACTAAGGTCAGTGCACCTGAATCCTGGCTCTTAATGCATCAAAATACTACCGCAAGAGCCGTACGTCGCATTTATCATCTGTTTGAGACACTTGCACCTTGGTAGTCTTCAAAAAAGTATCAAGAAAAGGGGGCAATGGAGGGGGCCAGGTTTTTGTCTTTTTTTGTGCTAACATAAAGAAAAGTATCTAAGACAATAGTTTTTTAGCTAACCAGCCTGGACTTCAGACTGACACATTGTAGCAAACCAGAGAGATTTGTGCAGTTGCTGCTGATGTATTTAACTCACAAAGCATTGTCTAGACAGAATACAAATGTATCCACTTCTCAGCTGAGATCAGTGCTGGATATGGACAGGTACTGCCTCTTAATGTAAATATGAGTATTCCCAGCAAACAAATTTCTTTAAAATCCTAAGGACAGGTCATCAAAAAAAAATTTTTTACACAGAAAATAGCAATGAACCTCCTCATGATTATTAATTGCATCACCTTTCAGGTTGGTTTTCCTTTGATTAGTAACCCCCAGGCACCATGGGTCCACTGCCTTTCTTAGAAAATGTCAGCCATACATGGGGGACTGACCAACCTTACTTTGTTACTCGTATTTCCCCACATTTGTTTCAGTGTCCTCTGGGAAGAAATGGAGGATGATGTGCTTACTGATTCTGCAGGCACCAGAAAGATCTCAGACCCTGGCCATATCTCACAGCGATGAGACCACCAGAAGCAGTTTATCCTCTCTGTTGTAATGATTTGTGGGAGTAGAGAAAGAAAGGTCTCCCACATTTCAAAGAAATAACTTTTTGTTTTTCGTGTATAAGATATCCACTTAATCCATTTACAATAAATATTATTATTGGCCAAGGAAAAATTTTAAGGAGGAGCAATTATTATAGTAAAAGAAAAAACTGAATTTCTGCAGTTTTCATTGGCCGCTAAGCCTAATAATAGGCTGACACTTGCTGTTCTATAGAGATTATTTTCATCAGTCATCTCATTAACAGCATAGGCAGCATTACATTGACACATAACATATAGATAACACAGGATCCACTAATGACAATAGATGACAGTAACATCTCACCCCCCCCCCCCACGCCTCGCCCAGGTCACAGAGATGATTTCCAGTTGAGTTTTTCCAATCCATGTTCTCAGAACTCAGTTTGGACAAGATGTTTGCTCCTATGTTGTTGCAAAGAAGGATACAAAATACATATAAACAGATTAGAATAAAAGTATATATGTCTGTATATACTATTTAAAAAGGTGATTTCGGAGCTACAGATTTGGTTCAGACCTTGGCAGGATAAGAGTTACGTTGATAACACTTTATAACACAGCCACATAAGGCGATCAAAGTCATTCTTGAAACCGGCACTCATGTTTCGAATCAGTTCCTCCCATTGATGTTGTGCCCATAAAGTCCACCTCTCCTTATATCTATCTAACGTCAGTCCCTCAAAGTGACTGTTTTTCATTAGGAGGTGAATTTGTAATCCTAAATACTGATATAGAACTAATGTTATGCAGGTGGGGGGACCACCTCTGGTTCATAAAATGATGTGAAATAAGGCAAACTTCTGCAGAAATATCTATAAATATTGATAGCTGTGGCATAGCAAGGTATCCTGTGAGGCATGTGCCAAGTATGGGAGGTGCCAAGGGCTAAAATTGCAATGTGTGTCAAATCAATTGGGTTACCAGCAGCACCTCACCTCCAACTGCACTCAGGACAAATGCCTTAGTTGCCCTCTGCTAGTCACACAACTACCACTAGTGCCAACAGCAAGGATTATCAAAGGGCTTGTCCCATGACAACACCTTATGTTCTATACGACCCCTGGTGTCTTTGCTGATCAATAAAACGGGGGCCCATGTTCCCTGTCTGAATGGAGTGATAGCATGCATATGAGTCCTGTCTGCCACTCCATTTAAACACGGGTCCCCATTCTAGCGATTGGTGGGTGCTCACTGGTAAAACCTCTGCCGATCAGACACTTTTGTCCTATCCTGTGGATAGAAGATAAGTTGTCCTGGATCAGCCTGTTTAATAACTGGCATACATATTTTTTTTGGGTGCTACGTGTTTTAAAATAGCTTTGAAATTTGAATAGCTCCGATGGAGCACACCTCAAATTTTTTCTCAAGCAGGACTGGAGGACCCCTCGACGCAAGGAACCAAATGACACAAAGCAATGGAGTAGATCTTATTTATTCAATGAAATAAAAGCAATGCGTTTTGGGGGACAGCAACCCCCTTCATCAGATTTAAAATTGCAATTTTTAACCTGATAAAAGGGGGTTGCTGTCCCCCAAAACGCATTGTTTTTATTGCATTGAATACTCCATTGCTTAGTGTCATTTGGTTCCTTGCGCCAAGTGGTCCTCCAGTACTGCTTGCATCTACCCTTCTTTGGAAGCTTTGGCATCTCCGTCCAGAGGATTCACTACCGGCGGCTGCATATCAAACCTTTGGGAATATATACCCATACAAGTCCATAATAGAGTTGTGCCTATGCCTAGCACAACTCTTTAAGGTGAGCCTCCAATTGGAGCCTGTATTTCCTTCCTTAAAAGGGAGTTGGCCAGTGCCTAAGTTATGTAGAGGTCGGCCAGTGCAGTGTTATTAGGACCGGCGTCTAAAAAGTATGTTACAATGCGTTTGTGAGGCCTTTTCCCTATGTACATGCTGAAATGTTGGGTAAGAAGAAGAGCAACATTATAGTGGGGAGTTTTCTTTATGGGCAGTGGCGTAATAACAAGGGGCGCAGCAGTCACAGAGGCAAACAAACCGACAAGCCAAGGAAGCCCACAGGTCCCCTCATGCACACAGGCGTTGCCAGCAAAGGCCGTAAACAGCGGCTCAGCAATATGCGGGCACCGGCCGTCTGCTTACCGCATCACAGATGCGGACCCATTCACTTGACCACAGGTCTGGTCTGGAACGTAAGCACGAAACCCCACGGAAACACTCCGTAGTGCTTCCGTGGGGTTTCTCTCCATGCTTCCGCACCTCAAAAAAATAGAATATGTTCTTTTTTTGTGCGGTGCGGATAAATCAAAGACCTATTCAAGTTGAATTGGTCTGGATACGTTGTGGCAGTCGCACAGAGAGTGCCCGTGCATTGGTGACCGAAAATTGCCGACCCAAATGCATGGAACGGACGGGCAACGGACATTTGCATGAGGCATAATAGTGCTGAGTCTTTGGTCACTTAGGAGACCGGGCCACTCTGCTAGAAAGCTACGGAGGCGCTGCAGCTGGCATGAGGAGAAGTTGTGCTGGGTCCCAAGATGAACTTTTGCACCGGTCCTCATGAACTCTTAGTTACACCTCTGTTTATGGGTCATGGTTTGAAGATTGGTATAAGGCCACTTTCACGCGGTCAGCATTTGCTCAGTATTTTGCTTCAGTATTTGTAATCCAAAGCTAGGAGTGGGTCCAAAATGTGGAAGAAACACAAATCTTTCCTTTATACTTTTTCTTTGTAGGTTACTAATAATAATACAAAATACTGACCAAATACTGACCATGTAATTGTGGCCTAAAGCTTGTACACCGTTAGTAATTTAAGAACTATCATGGGGTTGACAAAGTCCAGCACTCAAGCTGATATGAAACTATACTTTTCAGCATGACTGTTCTCTGAACTCCCATAGAAATGAATGTAGCATGCTGGGAGTTGTAGTTTCACAACAGCAGGAATGGTTGCTGACCCCTGGTGCCATATATGCAGGTGAAATGCTATATATTCACCTTATATTGAATTTTACATTAGTGTTTTTGAGAAAGCGAAACGTTAATGAGCCGTATCAGAGATGTCTAATATCTAAAACACATAAACAAACTCTTCAAATTTTAGAAAATCTGTGAGATTGCTTTGGCAGAGAGAATGGGGGAAAATCTACAAGGGGAATGGAACAGTGTATAGAACAACATTTCAAAATGTTCCTACAACCTTGGACATACAAAGCAACCATAGAAAATGCCTCGAGGAACTGTTCTGCTTCCACCTGATTGGGAATCTGAAAATATTCCAAGGGGTGTAGACAACTAAGGCATTTAATGCATATGAAAGGCTGTAGACTGTGGAAACCACCTGAGAACATAACATCTACTACAGCAGACGCTGGAACAATCACAGTATTGTTACCCACCTGCAACATTTTAATGATATCAACTATTTACTTTTATACTCAAAGTGAGAGGATCCATTTGCATGATCTCCCGGCCATATCCTAAGAAGCCTGGATACATGATACCCAGAGAAAAAGTGTACCCGAACTGCATACCTCATCTGATGGACCCACTTTTTCCGTGGCCTCATTTGGTTTTGACCCTGAAGCTTAAAGGGAATATATCACCTTTTTAACAGCATTCAGAAATGTATTTTACTGCAGCCACATGAACCATAGGAACCTGCAGACTGTAGATGTCTATTGACTTCTAGGGAAGAGCATTGTGGGAATCCTCAGTGATCTTTGCAGAGGTCATTGTGCAGGGAAGGGGAGGGGATGAGTTGTGATCATCCTCTATTGTGCATGTTGGATCATGTTTTATCGTTACAGATGTGTTCTCTTTCATTGTAATTTTGTCTGTGTTGATAATGAAATGGCTGCGGAGAAGTGATCCCTGCAGAACAGGAAGCGTCTGTCAATTGTGAGTTTCAGAGTGGAAAGCAGCAAGATTTCAAGATTATTTTTAATATATATTGTGACTAGAGATGAGCGAATTTTTCAAAAATTCCATTCGCCAGTTCGCCAAATTTTTCGGAAAAAATTTGGTTCGATCCGAATATATTTGCGGCGAATTACCTTAAAAAACAGCTACTGTATTTCCTGGCTGCTGAGAGCCTTTTAGTGGTGTAGAACACTGTGCCTTCACTGTAACACACATAGGGAGTCTGCATTGGTAGTGAAATAATACTGTGAGTCCGTATGACATGCAGATGACCGGCGTAGCTCTTAGAATCACCGCACACTTCAGTTATTTGGGCAGTCACGGGGCCAAAACTGACCAAATAACCCAAGTATGAACTCAACCTTACAGGTCAATGTTAGTGCCAAGAAGAAGTGCACTCCTTTTACACCCTCGTTAGCTGATTCCACATAGATGTTATCAGAACCTGTTCTATTAAACGCTTAAACAAGTAGAGCCCCCCGACAGAGTGGAGAGGGTGTCATCAGTAAGAGTGTGGAGGTGGAAGCAGCATGAGGAGACTGCAGAGTAGCCCAATGACAGAGTGTGGAGGTGGCGGCAGCAGCATCAGGAAGATACCACAGAGTGGCAAGGTGACATAGTGTGGAGATGGCAGCAGCAGGATACCATAGAGTGGAAAGGTGACATAGTGTGGAGATGGCAGTAGCAGCAGGAGGAGGATACCACAGAGTGGCAAGATGACATAGTGTGGAGATGGCAGTAGCAGCAGCAGCATCAGGATACCACAGAGTGGCAAGGTGACATAGTGTGGAGATGGCAGCATCAGGAACTGTGCTCCAATGTCCTCCTCCCCCTCCTCCTCCTCTTCCAGTTCATCTCCCACAGGGCTCATGTGCCCATGAGATCTAGGCACCACGTATCCAGTCCCCTGTCCAGCCATTGTTACCACCTTCTGTTACAGGACATGAAGAAGTGGAATGATGTAGTTCATCCCATAGTCCTGGCGACTGACAAATAATGTGTCAAAGGGCCTGAGCAAACGCCATGTGTCAAGCATGAGCTGCCACTGGCTGACATTGAAGTTACACAACGGAGTACTCCTATCCACTAGCGTCATCAAGAAATCGTTTATGGCCTTTCTCTGTTCGTATAGTCGGTCCAACATATGGAGGGTGGAATTCCAACAGGTGAAAATGTTGCATATCAGCCTATGTTGGGGGATGCCGTTCTGCCGATGCAGCTCAAGGAGGGTGTGCTTTGCGGTGTACCAGCGGCTGAAGTGCATGCAAAGTTTCCTGCCCATTTTTAGGATGTCTTGCAGATGGGTGGAAGACTTCAGGAACCGCTTGACAACCAGATTGAACACTTGTGCCATGCAGGGCGCATGGCTCAGCCTTCCTTGATGCAGCACCGACACAATGTTCTTCCCGTTGTTAGTCACCATGGTTCAGATTTTGAATTGTTGCGGACAAAGCCAGGATTCGATTTCTTGACGAAGGACTCGGTGCAGTTCCTCCCCTGTGTGACTCTGTTCGCTCATGGAAACGAGGTGCAGAACAGCATGACACAGCCGTGCCCTACACATGTGGTATGCTGGAGGGGCACTGTGACTTGTCCCTGCAGTGGAGGCTGAGGACACGGTGGAGGATGAGGAGGCAGAGGTGGACATTGTTGCAAGACCAACAGCGTGAGAACGTGGAGGCGGAAGCGGTGTCACCTGGCCAAGTTGCTGGTGTGGCTGTGCAGGAACCACATTCACCCAGTGGACCGTAAAGGACATGTACTGTCCCTGACTGTAGTTACAGCTCAACACGTCGGTGCTGCCATGCACTTTGGCAGACACCGACAGGCTCAAGGACTGGCCCACTTTCTGTTCTACATATTTGTACAGGGCTGGTACTTTTTTTTTTTTGGCAAAGAAATGACGGCTTGGGACTCTCCACCTCGGCTCGGCACAAGCCATCAGTTCTCTGAAAGGTTCAGAGTCCACAACTTGGAAAGGGAGGGACTGCAGCACCAGCAACTTGGACAGGATCATGTTCAGCTTCTGCGCCGTTGGATGCGTGCACACATACTGCTGTCTCTTGGCAATCGCTTAGAGGATCAATTGCTGACGGATTGACTGATAAGGAGGAGGAGCAGAAGCATCAGGACCAGCAGAAGATGGGAATGACAGCTCCCTTCGGCTGAGGTGGTGGAGCCTTGACTGCCTGAAACCAGGTGCGTGACACTGGGTGATGCATCGGTTGCTGCAGCAGGCTGGGCCACCACATCGGAGCCACGGTTTTCCCAGGCCACTTTATGGTGACGCTTCATATGTTCACGCAGGACCGTGGTGCCAACATTAGCACCGTGGACATGCTTCAGCTTCTGGCCACATATTCTACATATAGCCAATTGGCCATGTTAACCTCCTCCGGTGGCTTAACAAAAACAGCCACACCGCCTAGTAGGTGATTTTCTCCTCAACAGTCCGCACTGACTGACTGCTACTGCCACTGCCTCCGTCAACCCGTGCATTACTACTTCCCAGGCAGGTAGGCTGCTGCTAATCAGGTGCTCTACCTCGGGCATGTTTGGCTCCCGAGCTGAAACTGCTGCCACCCTACTGACTCCCAGACATGCTTCCACCTTGCTGGCTCAGCCGCTGCCTCACAGGCAAGCTGCCACCCTCTTCTCCTGATGATGATGAAGCCCCTTCGGCACCCGGCTCCCAAGTGCGATTGGCTTCATCATCACGTAGTGTCTGCATGTCACTCCTCAACGGTCTCTGGGACAGGAGCCTGACCGCTCGCAACACCACCTCCCACACCACTCTCCTCATCACTACTTGTCTGCCTAGCGGAGGAAGTGGCGGATGTCTCTTCCAGATCTTGGCTGGGCAGTAGCTGCTGACTGTCTTTTAGTAGCTCTTCCTCGCTGAAAAGTGGAGCTAAGCCTACAGGACAGAGGCAGGTTGAGGACAGGTGAGGGCACAGGGCCTGCTCCTGGGCCATGCCAACTAAGGGTTGTGTCTGACGAACCCACCGACTCTTGGCTGGGGGTGTCTGATGTCACTTGGGATGAAGTGGATGACCGAGTTAACAATCAAGAACCACTGGGTTGCTGGTCAGGACTTAACTATTAGATGACACCCGAAGCTCAGGCCTCTCGCTGCGACTCCTGCTGCCACGACCCTTACTCTGCTGCAACCTGTGCTTGTGCCAGAAACATTTTTGCCTCTGCCACTCCTCTGTGCATGGCCTGGCACTTCTCTGTCTGACATACTTTTAGCTAAACGAAATAAATTAAAAGCTAATTTAAATACCCCTAAAAACAACAAAAATATTTTTCTTTTTGTACTGAAATAGGCCACTAAACGGTTTCACGACAAATAAATGCATCAGTGAAGTGCGTCTATAATTTTCTTTCTGTACTGAAATAGGCCACTAAACGCTTTTGCAACAAATAACTGCACCAGTGAAGTGCGTATATTTTTTTCTTTCTATACTGAAATAGGCCAGTAAATGCTACCACAAATAACTTCACCAGTGAAGTGCGTATATATATTTTTTTCTGTACTGAAATAGGTCAACAAACACTTTCAACACATATACTGTAACTGTAGAAGTGAACTGAGAATATATTTTTCTTTTTGTACTGAAATAGGCCAGTAAACGCTTTTAGCAAAAATAAATGTACCAGTGAAGTGCGTATATTTTTTTCTTTCTGTACTGAAATAGGCTAATAAACGCTTTCAACACATATACTGTAACTGTAGAAGTGAACTGAGAATATATTTTTCTTTTTGTATTGAAATAGGCCAGTTAATGCTTTTAGCAGAAATAAATGCACCAGTAAAGTGCGTTTAGATTTTTCTTCCTGTACTGAAATGGGTCAATAAACGCTTTCTACACATATAACTGCAAAAGTGAACTGAGAATATATTTTTCTTTTTGTACTGAAATAGGTCAGTAAACGCTTTTAGCAGAAATAAATGCACCAGTGAAGTGCGTATATATTTTTCTTTCTGTACTGAAATAGGCCAGTAAATGCTTTCAACACATATAACTACAGAAGTGAACTAAGAATATATTTTTCTTTCTGAACTGAAATAGGCCAATAAACGCTTTGAACACATATAACTGCAAAAGTGAACTGAGAATATATCGTATTTTTCGCTTTATAAGACGCACCTGATGATAAGACGCACCTAGATTTTTGAGGAGGAAAATAAGGAAAAAAAATGTAACCAAAAGGTGTGCTTTTGGTGGGTTTTGAACTAATGGTGGTCTGTGGATGACGCACTGTTATGGGGGACCTGTGGATGATGCACTGTTTTGGGGAGACCTGTGGATGACACTGTTATGGGGGGACCTGTGGATGACGCACTGTTATGGGGGATGGATAACGCACTGTTATGAGGGGGATGTGTGGATGATGCACTACTACGGGGGATGTAGCATCATATATAGCATCTTATGTAATGGGGGTCACTATTCACACAGGGACAATATACTGTGACACATCTGATACTGTGACCAGCATAAGATGATCTTATGCTGGTCACAGTATCATATGTGTCACAGTATATTGTCCCTGTGCGAATAGTGACCCCCATTACACCACAGGGCACACAGTAGACTTTATATGTAAAATCTTTTAATGGCTCTGCTTTCTTCTATACCAGTACTCACTATAAAAGCAGCAGTCCGGCCAGCACGTGACGTCACTCACTCAGTCAGTCACACTCCTGCCAGCTTCATTAATGAAGTGGGAGGAGCATGACCGAGTGAGTGATGTCACGCGCCGGCTGGACCGCTGCTTTCATAGTGAGTACTGTTATAGAAGAAAGCAGATTGTAATGAAGCAGTTTTTATATGTAAAGTCTATAATCTTCAAGCAGTATCTCTGCTTTAAACTAGGGCAATTCTCTGTAGTAGTACAACTCACTATGAAAGCGGAAGGCAGGGCGGCAGCGTAACCTCGCGATAATCACTCATTCACGCTCCTGCTCCTCCTTCATGAATAAAGCCCTATTTTACTATGCATTCTGTATTAAGAATGCTATTATTTTCCCTTATAATCATGTTATAAGGGAAAATAATACAATTTACAGAACACCTAACCCAAACCCGAACTTCTGTGAAGAAGTTCGGGTTTGTGTACCAAACATGGCGATTTTTCTCACGCTAGTGTAAAACGCATTACAATGTTTTGCACTTGCGCAGAAAAATCGTGCATTTTCCCGCAACGCACCCGCATCTTATCCGGGCCAAAAACATGATGCCCGTGTGAAAGAGGCCTAAATCGCTTTTTTTGTATATTACAAAATCAAATCTCCAAAAATTCTTAGAAAATATGTTTAACCTTAAAACGTGATTGAAATAGTAGGTCATTTTTGGTGACACATTCTATTTAAAAGGGTTGTGTCATCTCAGACATTGGTGCAATGTCAGCTAGGTGTGGGTCCCATCTCTGGGACCTGCTCCTATCTCCAGAACAGGACCCTCAAAATGAAGGAGAGCCCACCATGCATGTCCGGCACACTCTCCATTCACTTCTATGAGAGTTCTGAAAATAGCTGAGCGAGCACTCTCGGATATTTTCAGAACTCTCCATTCACCTTTGTGGGACTGACGGAAATAGTGGAGCCAGTGCACGGCTATTATTAGAACTCCCATAGAAGTGAATGGAGGAGGGATGTGCTTGTGCAGTGTGCTTCCCTTCACTTAGTGGGAGATAGGAGTGGGTCCCAGAGGTTGGACCAGCTACTAGCTAACAATGGTGGCATATCCTAGCGATATGCCACCAGTGTCTGAGATGAGACAACCCCTTTGTCCATGATTACTAGAGATGAACGAATCGAAGCTGACAAAGTTGTATTCGATCTGAATTTCAGGAAAAATTCGATTCACACCGAATCCGAATTTCCTCATGCTTCGTGGTAACAAATCGCATTTTTTCCTAAAATGGCTGCTGCACAGGTGAGGACATGGAGCAAGGAATTCTGGCAACGTGGGATCACCCATAATGCCATGCATGCAGCCAATCAGCAGCCTGCCAGCCCTGTGATGTCACAGCCCTATAAATAGCCTCAGAAATCTTGGATTCTGCCATTTTCCAGTGTACTTAGTGCAGGGAGAGACATCAGCAGGCGCTAGGGACAGTGCTAGAAAAGACTTAATTGTGCTAAAAAAAACGATGTGCAAGTTCAGGGAAAGATTACTAAAGGTGATGGGAAAGGATAGGGAGACATCATTCCACAGCATTTATGTAGAACAAGGTTCAGTAGGGGAGGTTACAGCCTGGCTAATAGGAACAATACTATTAAACCTCCGTTTTAAAGTTATGTCTATTACAAAGGAGAGGTCCGTGCCACCCTAAAATTTCAAGAGGCTGATCATTCTGAAGGGGCATATTCTCCCCTCTTTTGACCTAACTACATCACTATATCCCCGATCAACAGGTACTACCCCACAACCCCCCCTGGGCAATCAGAGACCTCCATAGTTCTGTAAATGGACAGCCTATGAAGATTTCACCTATCACCTAGACTGAAGTCTGGATTTCTTACTGGCTCCTCTACTTCAAAGACTCTTTCTTACCATCCCAGGACTGATTGCATTTAAATTTTATTCTTATTTTTTATTTTTTATATAATCATCAACTTTTTGCATATCATCTTCTGTACATTAACTAACAATTTTTTTTTATACATTATATCTTTTATACTATTTTTTCATCTATTTTTTATCTACATTTTATGAGTTATACTAAATAAATGTGCTTATTGTACATCTAACCATATCCGGGTCTGTCCACATCCCAGTGGTTTTAATATCCAGTTGTTTGAGTGCCTGTCCATCAAGCTCTTTCTGTCTTTCAAACGCTATTTATCCTGGTTTGGGTGAACCAGTTGGACAGCAGCACCTCCACTACACTAGTTAGGTGAGCCACATCGACAGTCTGTTTCGTACAACCCTTAGTTGGCATAGCCCGGGAGCAGGCACTGTGCCCTCACCTGTCCTCAACCTGCCTTTGTCCTTTTCTGTTCCCTCAGCCTGAGAAGTATTGTATGCTGTGGGCTCAGCCCCACTATACAGCGAGGACGAGCTACTAGAGGACAGTCAGGGCCAGCCAAGATGTGGAGGAGACATCCGCCGCTTTCTCCGTCAGACGCTCCTGACTCAGAGACCATTGAGGAGGACATCAGTATCGTGCAGACAGTACTCGATGATGATGATGTAGCTGATCGCACTTGGGAGCCAAGTGAATTAGGGGCTTCATCATCATCGGAAGAAGAGGGTGGCAGCTTGCCCGTGAGGCAACGGCGGAGCCAGCAAGTCGCTAGCGTGGCCGGGAGTCAGCAGAGTGGCAGCATTGGGAGGTCGGTAGCCAAACGTGCCCAGAGTAGACCACCCGCTTCGCAGGAGCCTACCTGGCCGGAAAGTAGTAGTGCATGGGTTCACGGATGCATCGGCGGTAGCAGTCAGTCAGTGTGTAGTGTTGGGGGTAAAATCACCTACTCGGCGGTGTGGCAGTTTATTTTAAGCTGCCAGAGTAGGCGAACATGGCCATATGTAGAATATGTTGGCAGAATGTGAAGCGTGGCCAGGATGCCAATGTTGGCCCCACGGCCCTGCATCAACATGTGCAGCGTCACTATAAAGTGGTCCGGGAGAACTGTGGCTCCAATGTGGTGGTCCAGCCTGCCGCAGCAACCGCTGCATCACCCAGTGGCACGGACCTGGTTTCAGGCAGTCAAGGCTCCACCAACTTAGCCTAAGGGAGCTGTCTGACATTCCCATCATCTGCTGGTCCTGATGCTCCTGCTCCTCCTACTCCTCGTCAGTCATTCTGTCAGCAATCGATCACCGAAGCGATTTCCAAGAGACAATAGTATGCGTGCACTCATCTAATAGAGCAGAAGCTGAATTTGCTCCTGTCCAAGTTGCTGGTGCTGCAGTCCCTCCCTTTCCAAGTGGTGGACTCTGCACCTTTCAGAGAACTGATGGCTTGTGCCGAGCCGAGGTGGAGAGTGCCAAGCCGTCATTTCTTTGCCAAAAAGGCAGTACCAGCCCTGCACAAATATGTAGAACAGAAAGTGGGCCAGTCCTTGAGCCTGTCGGTGTCTGCCAAAGTGCATGGCAGCGCCGACGTGTGGAGATGCAACTATGGTCAGGGACAATATATGTATTTTACGGCCCACTGGGTGAATGTGGTTCCTGCACAGCCACACCAGCAACTTGGCCAGGTGACGCCGCTTCCGCCTCTACGTTGTTAGCCGTTGGTCCTGCGACAATGTTTGCCGCTGCCTCGTCATTGTCCTCAGCCTTCACTGCAGGGACAATTCACAGTGCCCTTCCAGCATACCACATGTGCAGGGCACGGCGGTGTCATGCTCTTCTGCACCTCGTTTGCCTGGGCGAATGGAATCACACAGGGGAGTAACTGCTCCATGTCCTTCATCAAGAATCGAATCCTGGCTTTGTCCACGACAATTCAAAATCTGAACCATGGTGACCGACAACGGGAAGAACATAATGTCGGCACTGCATCAAGGAGGGCTTAGTCATGCGCCCTGCATGGCACACATGTTCATTCTGGTTGTCAAGCGGTTCCTGAAGTCTTCCACCCATCTGCAAGACGGCCAGGAAACTTTGCATGCACTACAGCCACTCATACACTGCAAAGCACACCCTCCTTGAGCTGCATCGGCAGAACGGCATCCCCCAACATAGGCTGATATGCGACGTTTCCACCCGTTGGAATTCCACCCTCCATAAGATGGACCGACTTTGTCAAGATGATTTAGGCGTGGATCAGCCAGGATTTCCACCCACCAATGCCTGATGCATCAGACTAGATCATCCATGGTGCCACACCAACACTTTGACAAAAGAGACCGGTTTCTTCTGGCTACCTACCTCAGCTACTGTTCTGATGCTACAGCCCACCTGATGCCACACATCTGATGCCAAGTGCTCTTTCTTTCACCCACCATCTTCAGCTGGTACTCGTATTGCCACCCACTTCCCCACTCTATCACCGGGTCACTCAGTGGTTTCTTGATGATGCTGCTGCCACCTCCTCACTATGTCACCTTGCCACTCTGTGGTCTCCTGATGCTGATGCCACTTTCCCACTCTGTCACTGGGTCACTGTGGTCTCCTGATGCTGCTGCCACCTCCACACTATGTCACCTTTCCACTCTGTGTAGACAGAAAAGACCGGCACTCACTTTTTTTTCTGCTGATTAAATATCTTTATAAAGATATTTAATCAGCAGAAGAAAAAGTGAGTGCCGGTCTTTTCTGTCTATACAAGTGGGATCGTTGTCTCGGACTCGTGCACCACGCCTCTTGAACAGAGTGCAGGCTGACCACCACCTGATTGTCTACTTTCCACTCGTCTACTTTCCACTCTGTGGTCTCCTGATGCTGCTGTTACCTCCACACTATGTCACCTTGCCACTCCGTGGTCTCCTGATGCCGCTTCTGTAGTGTCCCACTAGTAAGGATGGGCACTACACAAGGGTTAACATGTCTATTGCATTAATGTGATGTTAAATGTTCATTTCCCTGTGTTATCTGGGTGTCAGGCCTGTTAGGGTGTAGTTCAGCCTCCAAGACGTTAAAGGGAGCTAGAGAGCCCTGAGTATATATAGGTTGGCCCAGACAGGGAAGAGTCAGTGTAATCCAGGGGCTAGTGAGAGTGAACTAGTCAGCCTGTTGATAAAGTGAGCCATAGTTAGCTCAGAAGATTACCCCAAGAGAAGTGTTTGCCTCCTGGGAGAGAACTGCAGTTATCTCATCAAAGCAGAGCAGAGCCAGCAACCCAGCTAAACAAGTAAGCTGAAGGGCAGAAGGGATCATTAAGTAAAAGCAAGGAATATATACCTGAGGACAGTGGTCAAGTCCTGGGAAAAAAATTCGGTGCAAATTCAGTGCAACATTTATTGTAAAGTGCCAGTTTACACAAACAACTGCAAAATTAACATGAAATAAACATGGAGATCCCAGTGCCAGCTGCCTTGCTGGTGGACGATTGGCATATACTTCTGCTGTGGCCCACAGCATAAGTATATGCCAATCGTCCACCAGCAAGGCAGCTGGCACTGGGATCTCCATGTTATTGGTCAGTTAATACATCAGGGACCCCCTGGTATGGGGCCTGGGCATAGCTAAGTGCAAACTGGGTGATCCATAGGCAGGACCGGGTGGCTGCCCTCATCCACCAGCCCATCCCTAATGCCAGTCAATACCCCCTTAGGAAATCTCTCATCAGATGTGAGAGCAGCAGCGATCGATCAGCCAGTATTAATGTGCACAGTGGGAGGCCTCCCTTAGGCAAGTGACAAACTGCCCCCCTCATTCTTAGGCAAGTGACAAACTCAGCTCTGCTACATCTACAATGAGCAACTACAACAAATGTAATGCCAAACTGCAGTTCCTCTATGTGATGCCTTGGATAGCTTCCACTGGACCCACAGGCTGTGGGTCCAGTGGAAGCTATCCAAGGCATCACAATCATATAGAGGAACTGCAGTTTGGCATTACATTTGTTGTAGTTGCTCATTGTAGATGTAGCAGAGCTGGGTTTGTCACTTGCCTACGAATGAGGAGGGGGAGGGGCAGTTTGTCACTTGCCTAAGGCCAGGGTAAAGGGGGCCTCCCACCCAGGCTGTGCACATTAATCCTGGCTGATCGATCGCTTCTGGCCTGCTGCTGTGCTGCCTGCAGTCACATCTGATGAGAGTACTGACTGAGATAAAGGAGGTATTGACTGGTCTGGTCTGGGGCTGCTGGCCACCGGCGCTCCCACCAGGCGGGTTAGGGCCCCCGGACTCACTCAGGGACAGTCACAGACACTTAGACTGGTCTGGACCGGACCACCAGGACCCCAGTC
This sequence comes from Bufo bufo, assembly GCF_905171765.1. Lineage (NCBI taxonomy): Eukaryota > Metazoa > Chordata > Amphibia > Anura > Bufonidae > Bufo > Bufo bufo. Next base: position 71,968,562 of record NC_053392.1, on the reverse strand, counting down.
CGGTCATATGGTCCAGCCACGCTCACCTCAGCAGACAGTCAGGCAGTCGCAGGCTCAGGATAGGAGGAGGGGAGCTCTCAGCCAGGAGGGGGGGAGAGTCAGTCAGTGAGTCACTCGCAGCCAGCACTGCTGCACAGTGCACACAGCTTCCTCTTCCCTCCTCAACTGAAGCCGCTCCCCCTCCATCCTCACTTAGCCTGCCCTGCACAGTGCGAGTCACGCAGGGCCTCGCCTCCGCTCCGCCCCCTGTGAATCTGATTTCACCGCTTCCCCTCCTGGTCCTTTTGCCCTGAAAGGGAACGGCGTTCCTGCCATGAAAAAAGTGCAGGAACGCCGTTTCCATGCGTTCCCCCTCGACTCGACCCCTACCTGATGAGGATTTATACCAAGGATAAAAGCCAGCATTAGGGCACATGGGCCTTGGGATACAGACAGCCAGGATATCTGAGGAATATATGCAACCTGGTCTGTGAATATTGATGTTACCCTCTGAGTATCTTGCCAAGTACATTGTCTGCCATTAATGAAAAGCCTGCTCATGCTATTTGTAAACTGCTGCATGTTCAAGAACTTTACCATCTGTACAAAGTTGGACTGTTATAAGTAAAGCAACGTTTGGTTCACTATACCACCTGTGTACCTCACTTATTACTACTGAAAACCGGTGTGCCACCGTTACAGGCACTGGCGTCACGATTCTTAAAGGGACCTTGCCCCAGGCACTCAAAACACCTGCAACATCCAGGGCACTTCATCCACCATCAGGCTTGGTCCCTATATACAGAGTGTGCCCCAGAGGAACTTTGTGTCAGCCTCTCCTTCACTGTCGCATGCCTGCCCAGGGTTCTCCTATGAACAGTGAGTAACCCTCGATTGCCCTTAACCGTGACCTCACTTCGCAATACCCTGCAGGTCTGGCGTGCTGCATAAATTGGCTTCACGAACAGGATACGATCATTCCGCGTCATTGTGGATTACAAAACTGTGTGCCATTATATGCCTATAAAGTGACTAAGCCCGACTTCTTTATTTGAAATTGCTGGGCCAAAGGACTGTACAATTTGCGGTGTGAAGAACTGTATATTGCACGGACTGTTTGCCGTTTATTTAAGCCACCGCTTGCTGTCAGTGAATAGACAGTGTTTTTGCTCAAAGATGGCCGCTTAACCTGAGTTGGATTATTAGTGCGCCTCGTTGTGCCCGTTTGGCGCGAAAAAGGACAAGGTGAAGTTACCGCCCAGCCTGCAAGGAGGAAAAACGCCGCCCTGTCTGGAAAAAGTACCGCCTACCTGAATCCAGGAGCTGCAAGAGGCCGCGCCTACCTTCTGACGCTGAACGTGGTACTCCCGTCTGACATAGCCATGCACCGCCGGAGTAAGTACTAACTTTACCCTTCACCGGCCCCTTCTGATTACTATACCGGAGCAGCTCCGACCCCTGCTAGGGTACCGGAGAGGGTCCTCCCTTAGCAGCAAGAGACTTTACCTGAAAAAAAAAAAACTTTTTAAAATTTTAGCTCCGGTCCGCTCCGCTGTCATTTAAAAGGCCATACCCATCTAGTAACACTATGTCCGCACCTGAAGGAGTGGGGCAGGCGGCCCCAGAAATTCCTTCTGAAGTGCCCGCAACTGACAATAGGGCACCTGCCGCCGCGGCAGCATCGAGCCTGATGCCATTAACCATGCCGTATTATTTTGGGGCCCCCTGGTTTCCACGATATTCAGGGGAAGCCCACAAATTAAAGGACTTTAGGGACCAGATACTGGCTTTATTCCGGCTCTATTCTATATCTGCTGAACAACAAATGGAGATCCTTCTAGCTCAGTTAGAAGGGGCCGCCCGCAGGGAAGTCATGTCCTGGCCCCGTTCTGAAAATAGTAGCTTGGAGCAGATTTTTGATCGCCTCGGCACCACATTTGAGGCCAGAACGGTGTCCGAAGTTAAAATGCGATTCTTTAGCAGGAAGCAGAAACCTGGGGAGTCACTCCGCGATTTTGCTCTGTCCTTGCAAGAGACCCTGAGGGCTGTGGTCCAGGTGGACCCCAAGGAAGCTGAGGATCAGGACAGGACTCTTAGAGAACAGTTCAATGCAGGTATAAGTACTGAGCATTTAAAGGGCCAGCTGAGGATGCTGTCAGCCCAACATCCCAATTGTGCATTCTTGGACTTAATTATCGGTCTAGAAATCGAAAGCAGCCTGTTTGCCACTATTGCAAAAAATATGGACATTCTGAATCAATGTGCTGGCAGTTAAACGGGCAACCCCTGAGGCAGAGGACCGCCCCTCGGGAGGTAGAACAGTAGGTCCAAAGGATCCAAGCTGTATGCCTAAATATGTGGGATCCCGTCCAAAAATTAAAATATGTATCAACGGGATACCCTTTTAAGCCCTGCTGGATACGGGGTCACAGGTCACCACCATCCAACGACCTGCCTTTGACAAGTTCTGGGACCCAAGTCTCCTCACCCAACCACCAGAGTCCTGGCTAGATATCATTGCCAGCAACAGTAAGCCAGTGAAAGTTCATGGGTACTGGGAACCTACTCTTCAGGTGGGAGAGGCCACTTTACCCCAGCAAGGTGTAATTGTGGTACAAGCCGTAGATAAAGGAGGACACCCTGTGATCCTAGGGACTAATGTCCTTAAAAACTGTTACTCTGAAGTGCTTGAAGCATTGAACCAAACTATACCCTCAGTCTCACCTGCTTCCAGAAGGGTCATTCAAAAGACTATCAGTGTGCTGTGCGCTCAACAAAGGTTCGCCAACAAAAAAGGGGTACTGTTCGGATCCGGGACAGCCGGCTGTAATCCTGCCTCTGAATTCCCAGATCATCCTGTGGTGCCGTGCGGTGTTAGGGATCCAGGGTCAGGACTATCAAGCCCTAGTGGAACCTATCCAGATTGAGAATCACCCCTTCGTACGGACAGCCCAGAGTCTGGTGACAGTGTCCCAAGGTAAAGTGCCTATCCGTTTAATTAATTTTGAGGACCACCCCGTTACTCTTTTTAAGCACTGCCCCGTTGCTCAGCTTTTCCAGGTGTCTTTCCAGGATGTGATCCGTCTGCCTGCCACGGAGGCGTTCCAGACCACACAGAGCAGCAGCACCACCGTCAGCACCCCAACAACCTCCTGGTGGGAAGAGCTTCATGTGGGGAACGAATCCACCCCGAAGGAGCAAATAGAGGGAGTCCTGAAGCTAGCGAGAGAACATCACAAGGCTTTCAGCAAGCACTCCACGGACTACGGAGAGGTCAGTGTAATCCAACATACCATACCCACTGGCTCTCATCCTCCTATCAAGGAGAGACACAGACCCATACCACCTACTACTTATCAGTCTGTGAAGGAAATAATACAAGAGATGAAAGACTCTAATATAATCCGGGACAGTCACAGTCCCTGGGCTGCGCCCCTAGTCCTTGTTCGAAAGAAAGATGTCAGTGTACCGGATCACCTGGCACCCCGACTGAGTACCTCCGTTGACGGATGCTCCTAGCGTTTTCCTGAGGCTTCCAAGCACTCTGGCAGACACCACAATCACCGAACCGAAGCAGCATATAAATCCTCTCCCAAGTATATGAATGCTGTAGACAGTTGAATAGGAAACCATACGAATAGGTTTTCACTCCTAGCAGTCAAACTGGGACAACATGCAATAAATCCTCCCCCAAGAATGAGACGACACTTCACCTTGAGGGTTAAAACAGGAACTCCCTGTCCTGGGGCATACATCCTCTTTTATTTACAATCCACAAACATAGTACTGCCCACAGGGGTTTGAAATACAACCAATCAATCCGTACAATAAACACAGACACTCCCACACAAAATCCTCCTCTCGGCCTGTGATAAGATTACTGAACACAATGGCGAATATAATTATCACAGGCAGAGAAATACAGTTTTATAAAACATATCACAGGAACCCCAAAACATGCAATAACCCCATAACCAGTATATCTTTGGAACCGGGGGATCTGGGTGAACCACATATCCAAAATTCACCCAGATCCGTCCAGTAGTTTTCTAGATACAGTTTTATGCCAGTTACACCGAAAATACACAAGTTATACAGAAAATAGTCACTAATAAATGTGTCCCCTGTTTGGTAGTTTCAAACTACTGAATGATGTCTCTGTGCACCAAATACAGGCAAGATAGCACCGTGTTGAAAAGTCAGAACAGTGTCTGTGAGTTAAAATGGCCGCTATCTATTGTTCTCACCATGTGCTTCATCCATTGTTCTCACCATGGGAATAGTAAAATCCAAGCAAGTAGGGCAAATGATGCAATCCAGGGACAGAGGGCTCAGTCCCAAGTGCCTTAAGACCCAATAATTTAAGGGACCATAATCCCAGGGCAAGAGGCGGGCACGCAGCCCCCTCCAAAAGCTCATGGCAAACTCTGGCAAAAAGGTGAGTTTGCTACAGTCAGTATAAGGTTTTGCGTGGATTACAGAAAGATCAATCAAATTACCCACAAAGATGCTTATCCATTACCACGCATTGAGGAGTCCTTGACTGCCCTGGGGTCATCAGCCTATTTCTCCACCCTGGACTTAACTAGTAGGTATTGGCAAGTACCTATGGCCCCAGAAGATTGAGAAAAGACCACTTTCTCTACACCTATGGGCCTGTTTGAATTTAACTACATGCCATTTGGATTGTGTAACGCTCCAGGGACGTTCCAACGGCTGATGGAACGTTGTTTAGGCCATAGGAACTTTGAAACTGTATTGTTATATTTGGATGATGTTATTATATACTCCAAGACTTACGAGGACCACTTCAAACACCTGGCGGAAGTGTTCCAAGTCCTCGCTAAATATGGCCTCAAAATCAAGCCATCCAAATGTCACTTGCTGAAACCAGCCGTAAAATACCTAGGGCATGTTGTCAGTGCCGACGGAGTACAGCCTGATCCTGATAAACTCACTGCTGTCCGAAATTGGCCTACTCCTACCACCGTGAAAGAGGTGAGAAGCTTTCTCAGCTTTGCAGAGTATTATAGGCGTTTCATTCCACATTTCGCACAAATTGCGAATCCAATCCAGGAACTCCTGAGGGGGCATCCCAAGAAGAGTCCAAAGACTCCTATTCCTGTTGAATGGAACGAAGAACGGGATGATTGCCTTTCAGCTACAAAAAAAAAAGCTGACCGAACCCCCTGTCCTGGGTTACCCAGATTATCAGAAGCCGTTCCACCTCTACACAGATGCTAGTAAAAGAGGCCTGGGGGCCGTGTTGGCTCAAGTGCAAGATAACAAAGAGAGGGTAATTGCCTACGCCAGCAGATCCCTGAAGGGAGCTGAGAAGAACGACCAGAACTACAGTTCCTTCAAGCTGGAGTTTCTTGCCTTAGTGTGGGCTGTGACTGAAAAGTTCAAAGACTATCTCGCTGCCACACCATTTGTTGCCTTCACGGACAATAACCCCCTGGCGCATCTGAATACCGCCAAATTAGGAGCTCTGGAGCAAAGATGGGCCTCCCGCCTTGCTAACTAGGACTTCACTGTGAAATACCGGGCAGGTCGCTCCAATGATAATGCTGATGCCCTGTCTCGGCTCTCCACTACCGAAGCCCCAGATGAACCAAAGGATGCCTGGGAAGAAGTGGAAATGCCGGCATTCTACAACAAATTTGCTCAGCAAGATAATGTTCGGCTGCTGATCCTTCCTCATCAAATATTCCTGAATCCAGGGGCGACCAAGAAATGTGGATTAAGCTCCAGTCCGAAAGTAGAGTCCTCGGTGAACTGCTCGACTTCCTTACCAGTGGGAGAACTCCTGAGAGAGTCTGCAGGAAGAGTGCAGACCCAGAACTAATGAGACTGTGGAGACATCGCCACCAACTTTTCCTTCAAAAAGGCCTGTTGCTTAGCAGGAGCCTGGATCCAGTGTCCTGTGATAGAATATATCAGATTCTCCTACCACGTCGAGATGCCAGTCTGGTGTTAGAAATGTATCACAACCAGTCCGGACACTTCGGTGTGCACAAGACTGAGGCCACCATTCGCAGAAGATTCTATTGGATTGGGATGAGACATTGAGAAATGGTGCCGAGAATGCACTGCCTGTGCTGTGGGGCAAAGTGAACGCCATGACCAGAGGGCGCCTCTCCATCCTATCGCAAGTAAAACTCCTTTAGAACTTGTTGCTATTGATCATGTGAAGTTGGAGCCAAGTCGCTCAGGGTATACTTATGCCATGACCATTATTGATCACTTCACTAAGTTTGTCGTAGCAGTGCCAGTGAAAGACCTGACAGCTAAGACTACAGCAGAGGCGTTCTGGAAGCATTTCCTTCTACCCTACGGCTGCCCAGAGAGAATCCTCACCGACCAAGGGTCTGCGTTTGAGTCAAAGCTGTTCCAAGAGATGTGCCTGCTGCATAATTGCCAGAAAGTCCGGACCACCGCCTATCACCCGCAAGGTAACGGACTCTGTGAAAAGATGAATCAAACTCTCATTGAAATGCTGAGAGTAGTACCCCTGGAGACAAGGGGTAATTGGCCTACTCTGCTGCCACAACTCATGTATACCTATAACAACACAATTCACTGCTCCGCTGGTTACACACCTTTCTATCTGATGTTCGGCCGTCAAGGGAGGTTGCCTGCTGATCACTCCCTAGATATAAAAGTGCCTGATGTCATTAACCCACTACCAAAGACTGATTGGGTAGTGGAGCACCAAAGGCGTCTCCTCAATGCCAAAGAGATCGTTCAGGAACGCATGGAGAATGCCTGGGAACGACAGCAAAGAGACTATGACCTGGCTGCTCATGCAGAACCCTTAGCTCTAGGAGACCTGGTGTGGTTGAAGAACAACCATCGAACCAGTAAATTGGACAGTAAATGGGAAAGGATTCCCTATGTCATTTCTGCCATTCCTAACGCTGAGGCTCATATTTACCAAATCTCCAGAGAAGGTAAAGGCTCCCAAGTTGTACATAGAAATCGTTTAAAGCCCTGTATAGAAGGAGAGCCTGCAGCAGAGGACATTGAGCCAGAGTCTCCTGAGCCTGAGTTGCCAGCCCAACCTGCTGATCCTATGCAGGCTGTTGAGAACCTGATACATGATAAAAATCCACTTCATTGGTTTCTCACACCCTGGTTAAACCTGGTAGTACCAGCTCCTGTCCCAGGTGGTTCTCCATCCCAGGATGAACCCAGTTCAGCTCTTGCTATTTCTTCGCCTCAGGATGACCTGTCCCAGAGTGTACCTGAAAGAGCTCCAGAGCCTGTGGACTCCTCCAACCCTCCTGAACCAAGTCAGGAGGAATCTCCGCCAGTAAGAAGGTCCACGCGGTCTACCAAGGGGCACCCACCTGTGAGATTTGGAGACTACATTATGGGCCCAGGTAGCCCCTCACGGGAAACCCCTGTTTAACCCTCTACAAGCCTCGGGTACAGACTCATTTTGTTCTTTGAGCCTCCGAGGACTTATGTGATATTTGTATTTTCTATGGACTATCCTGGTTATCCCTGATCCGCTGTACCAGGTCAGCAACCCCTGTTCCCTTATATTATCCTGAGAGAAGAGAACGACGCCCCTTTTCACTGCACTCTCTAGTGGAACTGTTTGGTATATTTATGCTGCTAATATGGTGATTACTGTATATGCCTGTTCTCCATTTTGTCTTTCAGGCTGCAGTTTTTCAGCTGGGCGGCCCCTTATGTTGCGCCGAGGACGGGCAACGTCATAGCATGGGGGTATGTAGTGTCCCACTAGTAAGGGTGGGCACTACACAATGGTTAACATGTCTATTGCATTAATGTGATGTTAAATGTTCATTTCCCTGTGTTATCTGGGTGTCAGGCCTGTCAGGGTATAGTTCAGCCTCCTAGACGTTAGAGGGAGCTAGAGAGCCCTGAGTATATATAGGTTGGCCCAGACAGGGAAGAGTAAGTGTAATCCAGGGGCTAGTGAGAGTGAACTAGTCAGCCTGTTGATAAAGTGAGCCATAGTTAGCTCAGAAGATTACCCCAAGAGAAGTGTTTGCCTCCTGGGAGAGAACTGCAGTTATCTCATCAAAGCAGAGCAGAGCCAGCAACCCAGCTAAACAAGTAAGCTGAAGGGCAGAAGGGATCATTAAGTAAAAGCAAGGAATTTATACCTGAGGAGGATTTATACCAAGGATAAAAGCCAGCATTAGGGCACATGGGCCTTGGGATACAGACAGCCAGGATATCTGAGGAATATATGCAACCTGGCCTGTGAATATTGATGTTACCCTCTGAGTAAGTACATTGCCTGCCATTAATGACAAGCCTGCTCATGCTATTTGTAAACTGCTGCATGTTCAAGAACTTTACCATCTGTACAAAGTTGGACTGTTATAAGTAAAGCAACGTTTGGTTCACTATACCACCTATGTACCTCACTTATTACTACTGAAAACCGGTGTGCCATCGTTACAGGCACTGGCGTCACGATTCTTAAAGGGACCTTGCCCCAGGCACTCAAAACACCTGCAACATCCAGGGCACCTCATCCACCATCAGGCCTGGTCCCTATATACAGAGTGTGCCCCAGAGGAACTTTGTGTCAGCCTCTCCTTCACTGTCGCATGCCTGCCCAGGGTTTTCCTATGAACAGTAAGTAACCCTCGATTGCCCATAACCGTGACCTCACTTCGCAATACCCTGCAGGTCTGGCGTGCTGCACTTCCACCTCCACACTATGTCACCTTGCCACTCTGTGGTCTCCTGATGCTGCTGCCACCTTCACACTGTCATTGTGCCACTCTGTGGCCTCCTCCTTATGCTGCTGCTGCTGCCGCCACCTCCACACTCTGTCATTGTGCCACTCTGTGGCCTCCTAATGCTGCTTCTCCCCTCCCCACTTCATGACTGGGCCACTATTTTGCCTTTCGGCCTGTCTGACATCATCATTTATTTGACCCTTCTTCAGATCTGTCAGAAGAAAGGAAAAATGAGAGCTGTAAGGCCTGTATAGTCCCATCAGGATTGGCTTGTGATTTGGTAGCCAAAAGCAGGAGTTGGTACAAAACACAGAAGACTTGCAAATATTCCATTCATGTGTCATCTCTATTTTGGATCCACTCCTGTTTTTTTGGGCATTAGCAATCCTGATGGATTACTGACCAAATGCTGACCGAGTAAAGGAAGATGCTCAACAGACAGGATCCTTTTGTTGGGAGTTATTTTTCTGACGGATCAGAGGAAGGGCAAATTAATCAGTGACGTCAACAGAAACTTACTGCTGACACCCTCTCCACTCTGTCAGGTGGCTCTACTTGTATAAGCGTTTAATAGAACAGGTTCTGTAGACATCTATGTGGAATCAGCTGACGACGGTGTAAAAGGAGTGCGCTTCTTCTTGGCGCTAACATCGACCTGTAAGTCTGAGTTATTTGGTCAGTTTTTGCCCTGTGACTTCCAAAAAAGTGAAGTGTGCAGTGATTCTGAGAGGGACGCCTGTCATCTGCATGTCATACTGACTCACAGTATTATTTCACTACCACTGCAGACTCCCTATGCGTGTTACTGCAAGGCACAGTGTTCTATACCACCATGCCAGCTTATAACAAACAATCTTTATTAAACGGAACTTTTTAGAAATAAGGACAATTTCATGTTTCTTCATTTACTAAAAACAACAATAGCTTTAAAACATAATGAACACTGATTGTTGTTACTTTTCACCTGAGTAAAATCCTATATTTTGGGTGCTACAGTACATAATGTCCGTTCATATTTTTTCTCCAGTTTTTGATGTTTTCAATAATTTGCTGTGCAGTTAGTTTTCCATCTTCAACTTGTTTCTCAATGAGTTGCTGTACTTCTTCCCAGTGTTTAGAGCCTTTTTCTATACCTTCAAGAACCATGGAACGTGCAATTTCTATCCGCTTAGCTATGATATCCTTTCGTACTTGGGGAATTTCATCGAAAGATTTCCAATCAAAGGGATGTGAGATTTCTACTTTAAGCTAACCTTTACGTGTTGACATGTATGTTTTTACCTGTTCACTAGCAGAATTCTGTACATTTTGTAACATTTGAGTGAGGAATTCTATGAAGGCATTATATTTTTGGATGACCAGATCAATTAAACTGTTTGCATCAGCTAGAAACTTCTCATAGGAGCTCTGGAGTTGAGCATAAGCTTCATTGAGTTTTACATTTAGATTTTGAGAATGTTTAATTGCACTTCTTGACCAATCACTGACTTGTTCTTCGAATTTCATGGAAAGTTCTTTCACCTGCTTCCGTCCCTGGTCTTCGGCATTGGTCAGTAGAACCACAGTTTGCTCATAATATTCTCTCAACAGTTCTTTGATTTGGTTAGTAATCTCTGAGATATTGATGCCATATTGTGAAGGCAGTTCTTTCAATGAATCAATGATGACTTTAAAGAGCTGAAGAATTTTCTCTTCAATTTCATAATATTTCACAGACCATCCCACGATATTTGGGTCTAGGTATTCTTCTCTCAAGGCCTTGGCATAAACAAGTAACTGCTTTAATTTATCTGCTTTTAATATGAATTTGCTGTAAAGCTGTCCTGTCTGTTGCCCATAAATCATCAGTCTTCCATCTCCATTAGTTTGAGAGTCGATGGTAATGGTGAATGGCTGCATAACGGAGCGAATCCTGTTAGTAAACCGCATAACTTTTGAATCACAATACCACGGCTCTAAGCAGCCAGAAAATAGCTGTTTTTTAACGTGATTTGCTGCGAACAATTTCGGATCAAAACTAATTTTTTCAAAAAATTCACTCATCTCTAATGATTACAAAAAAAAACAGGATTTGCTTCCAAAAACAGCTCCACACCTGTCCATGGGTTGTATTTGATTTTGCAGCTCAGTTGAAGTAAATGGGGCTGCAATACTAACAAACCCTGGGACAATTTGGCATTGTCTAATCGAGGATGTTGCCATGTTTTTCGAAGGCTGTACAACTCCTGATGTTCTCCAAAAACAGATTCTTTAGTGGAATGGATGCAACCAGGGGCGGATTGGCCATAGACCTTACAGGGAAATTTCCTGGTGGGCCGAAGCCCAGGGGGCCGCCTGAGCCCTCCTCACAGCCAGCCAGTGGAAATTTTGGGGATGTATTTTGTGCTGCTGGCAGTATTTTGTTATGGACCCAACAACAAAACTGGCCCACTTTTAGTATTTTTTTCAGGGCCACCTTAAGTTTCCAGTCCGCCCCTGGATGCAACAGAAGTCTCGTAGTACTGTTTGGGCGGTATTGATCAGAGGAGTGTAGGGCCAAAGGAAAACATTCTTGAACAAGAACATAGAAGTATGAGAACTAAGAGGGGGCACACAGTGATTAATGAAGTTAACCTAGCCCAGGCCAGGGAACTGGGAAGGTCAGCAATCCACATAATACAGGGGGTTGCAAACTTTTAGCAATACTAGGTGAACGATAAGCATGCACATATAGGAAAACAGGGGGCTACATGGCAACGACCCAGGAGCTGACTAAAAACGTAAAGTGGCTTCGGGAACAAAAACTAAAAGTGGCCCATGTTGTAGGCAGGACCAAATTGACAGAAGGCAGGACAACAGAAGTAGGCGTTGCTGGCAATATTGTAGTACAGAGCAAAATACCACCCCAGCAGAACCAAATACCACAGTGCAGCACAATATACTGCCCCAGCAGAACCAGATACCACAGTGCAGCACAATATACTGCCCCAGCAGAACCAAATACCACAGTGCAGCACAATATACTGCCCCAGCAGAACCAAATACCACAGTGCAGCACAATATACTGCCCCAGCAGAACCAAATACCACAGTGCAGCACAATATACTGCCTCAGCAGAACCAAATACCACACTGCAGCACAATATACTGCCCCAGCAGAACCAGATACCACAGTGCAGCACAATATACTGCCCCAGCAGAACCAAATACCACAGTGCAGCACAATATACTGCCCCAGCAGAACCAGATACCACAGTGCAGCACAATATACTGCCCCAGCAGAACCAGATACTACAGTGCAGCACAATATACTGCCCCAGCAGAACCAGATACCACAGTGCAGCACAATATACTGCTCCAGCAGAACCAGATACCACAGTGCAGCACAATATACTGCCCCAGCAGAACCAGATACCACAGTGCAGCACAATATACTGCCCCAGCAGAACCAGATACCACAGTGCAGCACAATATACTGCCCCAGCAGAACCAAATACCACAGTGCAGCACAATATACTGCCCCAGCAGAACCAAATACCACAGTGCAGCACAATATACTGCCCCAGCAGAACCAAATACCACAGTGCAGCACAATATACTGCCTCAGCAGAACCAAATACCACACTGCAGCACAATATACTGCCCCAGCAGAACCAGATACCACAGCGCAGCACAATATACTGCCCCAGCAGAACCAGATACTACAGTGCAGCACAATATACTGCCTCAGCAGAACCAGATACCACAGTTCAGCACAATATACTGCTCCAGCAGAACCAGATACCACAGTGCAGCACAATATACTGCCCCAGCAGAACTGGATACCACAGTGCAGCACAATATACTGCCCCAGCAGAACCAGATACCACAGTGCAGCACAATATACTGCCCCAGCAGAACCAGATACTACAGTGCAGCACAATATACTGCCCCAGCAGAACCATATACCACAGTGCAGCCCAATATACTGCCCCAGCAGAACCAGATACCACAGTGCATCACAATATAATGCTCCAGCAGAACCATATACCACAGTGCAGCACAATATACTGCCCCAGTAGAACCAGATACCACAGTGCAGCACAATATACTGCTCCAGCAGAACCAGATACCACAGTGCAGCACAATATACTGCCCCAGCAGAGCCAGATACCACAGTGCAGCACAATATACTGCCCTAGCAGAACTAGATACCACAGTGCAGCACAATATACTGCCTCAGCAGAACCATATACCACAGTGCAGCACAAGGAAATTTTAATCGCTGGAATAAAGTCAACATTACTTCACCTGAACTGAGCTGGATTATCTCTCTTTTTTTGCTGGACTTTATCTTTCCGCATCCAGGTGCGGCATCCGTGCACAGAGGGTGATTGAACTATGACAGGTGAGAGCTGCCTTGCATTTGATTAGTGCAGCACAATATACCTCCCCAGCAGAACCATATACCACAAAGCAGCACAAAATACTGCCACCTTCAATACAGTATGAACTGTATAATCTTCCTGAGGATGGCAATACAGTTGAATTCAGTAAGGCACCTGTGGCCGCTGGCCAGGTGCATAGGTGCCTGATGCTCCTACATTAATTAATGCTGAATGCATCATGTCTTTATGTAACTGGCTGGTGGCCAAATGGAGGGCTTCGGTGGTCCTCTGGGCATCAGCACACTGAGAAACCTCCCTGTAGGGTCTATGGTCAGTCCGCTCATGCATCGAGCACAATACCTACACCAGAGGACACAAGCTGTTTTATATGTGGTGCCCTCTACTTTGATTGACTGGGCAGCTGGGTACACTGCATGCACTGCCCGTCATTTCTGCATATATATATATCGCAGGGCTGGCTACACTTACATTTGTTATTGGGCCATTTTCTAGGGAGTCAATTGACCTATTGTTACATTTGAAACCAGAGAACCCTCGATAAATCCATATGCATGAGGAGCATATACAAACCCACTGCCAGCAGACCTAGATAGACAGTGTAGATGACCTGGACAGACTCCAGGCTATAATATTGCATGACACTAATTTTAATTGCATCTGGTGTAAAGGATCTATTATCGCTGTTTCAATAATCTGTATGGAGTGGAAGGGGCTGATGTGAGGACCCGATGCTGCCAAGCATTCTGTCTACCCAAGGAAGTTCCAGATGTGCACATACAGATGCCTCAGACTCCCAGAGGTCACACCCTGCGTCATGCATAGCTGTAAATGTATGGCCTTACAACATAATGCACACAATGTGGTGTGCGCAACATCTAGTGCCCCCTGCAGCCATACCATTATCCTTTGCTGGGTGTCCTCCTCATTCCAACAGCACACCGCCTAATTAACATACAAAGACTCAGATGACTATACATAGATAGATGATAGATAGATAGATAGATAGATAGATAGATAGATAGATAGATAGATAGATAGATAGATAGATAGATAGAAGATAGATAGATAGATAGATAGATAGATAGATAGATAGACAGATAATAGATAGATAGATAGATAGATAGATAGATAGATAGATAGATAGATAGATAAAAGATAGATAGATAGATAGATAGATAGATAGATAGATAGATAGATAGATAGACAGATAATAGATAGATAGATAATGTTTCTATTCCTTTTCAGCAGTTATCTTTCCCCAGGGCCACCCACAAATTCTAATGGTAAGTATATTAGGAAATGCATTATTTAAACATCTTCCCTGTGTTTTTTTTTATTTTATTTTTTAGTTATAGGCCTCCTCTGAAAGCTGCTGCTGTGTCGGTGTCACCCTGACACTTCATGCTCCTGTGCTTTGGCAGTTCAGTGTTATCATAGGTACCCTAGGCTTCATATCAACCAATCAGATCTAGTATTTTATTTCTTACTTGTGCGAAACAAATGAAAGCTGAATTCTGATTGGTTGACATAAGCCCCATTGTCCCTATAATACACTAAAGTGCCTTGTATACAAATATTTATGTAGAATGCCACTTCCCTGTGTGTACCAACCTTCTGGGTATAGACACACATATGGCACACATACCTGGGGCTGATCAGTGAGGCACACACAACAATCACTACCTCCTGACACAAAAATAATCTGCCATTCTTCATTTATCAGTCATAGCTCAGTGTATGAGTATTCATAATATTATCACTAGTCATACAAAGCTCGCTAGATGGATAGATAGATAGATAGATAGATAGATAGATAGATAGATAGATAGATAGATAGATAGATAGATAGATAGATAGATAGATAGATAGATCTATAGGATAGATAGATAGATAGATAGATAGATAGATAGATAGATAGATAGATAGATAGATAGATAGATAGATAGATAGATAGATAGATAGATAGATAGATAATAGATAGATATTAGATAGATAGATAGATAGATAGATAGATAGATAGATAGATAGATAGATAGATAAGAGATAGATAGATCTATAGGATAGAATAGAAAAATGGCAGCACTGGACAAAGATAAATGAAAAAATAGAGGTGCAAGCCGAATGGACCTGGACTATGGTCCAGCATATAGAACAAAAATCTGCAGAACTCACATAAAATAAAAAAATAAAAAAAGGTTATTTACCAATGTGGACCCAATGTTTACGCTCAAACACTAGAGGCTACTTCACATCTACATGACATGGGTGAATGTGCAGATTTTTGTTCTAGATAGATAGATAGATACACAAACCATGATATTCTGCTAATAATATGTCCTGTGTGTGCAATTATCATAACTGCAAAGATTGCAGCTAAATTAAAAGTGGAAATGCACATGTTCTATATAGATATAGATTAGACCCTCAGAATCCCATCCCCTGGGATACCTCAAGGAACCTCAGTCTGGCACTGGTGACCCCAATTGTCCTTCCTGTCACCCTGACCACAATATTCCTCCAGAGGCTGTAATATATATCTTTTCATTTATATTTCAGATTCCAAAACTCATTTACTAGATCAAGGACTGGGCAATGTTATTGGTTAAATAAATAAATAAATAAATAAAATATAAGAGTTATATTTTATATTAGTGGGAAGGTGTTTCAAGTTTAGTTCTAAATAAATAAATATAATAAATAAATAAATACAATTAAAAAAAAAAACAATCTGTTCTCTTTAATTATTAAAAGAAATGAGAATTAAACAGAAACAGAAACAAAGGGAAAACATGAGATTTCGGAGGTTCAGCTCAGTTACAGTTTATGGTGTATCACAGGACAGTATGTAAAATATATTGATTTCCTGGGAGACAGAAAGGAAGGTCTGGTCTCCTGCGATCTGTATTTCTGTGCTTTTCCGGTGATCCCTTATTAATAGTAATCTACAGAGCAGAGCTATGGATGGAGCTGTGTAGGAAATCTTCTCCCTCTGCACCTGGCTTGGATCGCTGACCTTTCTTACAGTTAGAAATGATCTTTTAATTCTTTTGTGGAGGAACTTGAAGCCTCTGGAAGGTCTTAATATCAGATGGATGAAGTCACTTACCGCTCATGACTCCATGCACAGTGTGGAAGTGATGGTCGGAGGAGCAGAGGGCTAGAAGTTATACAGATCGATAGATAGATAGATAGATAGATAGATAGATAGATAGATAGATAGATAGATAGATAGATAGATAGATAGATAGATAGATAGATAGACAGACAGACAGACAGACAGATAGATAGATAGATAGATAGATAGATAGATAGATAGATAATAGACAAAGTGATACATATATAACAAATAAACTCCCGATAGAGTTCAAGTCATTAATTCCTATTGATTATAATTCTTATAAAATCATGAGATGGATTTTCTGGCTTTTGTTGTTTACCGATTGACATTATAGATATTAGAATTTTTTCTATACAATAAACATTTTAAGAAACGAATGGAATTATCTAATATTCTATTCTTTTGTTAGATTACGTTATCATTTATATAACATTTAGATAATTTGTATTATTGTTGATATTATTATTATTATTATTATTATTATTATTATTATTATTACATATTATGTTGAGTTGCACAGAATCATTAGGCAGAATTATTTATAATAAAAATGTATGTAACGATAAACTAGAAATAATCGTTGGCTCTATCACATCGGTCACTCCCAGTTATTGTATAAAACCAGTCCGACTCTAGTGAGGATTTCCCGTTATAAAGTGTCTTTACGAACTTTGTCTTGAAACCTGGACTGTTCTGTTTTCTACCAAAAAAATAATTTTAGTTTTATGATGCTGAATACATTTCATACAGATTAGTCACCTTAGGAAGTGGGAGAAGACTGACCTGGTGACCTGCAGAAGGTAAGTGGAAGGAAAAGTAGCACTAATGAATGATGAGAAAGCTAGACCACAGAAGGTAATTGCAGAGCTGCGAGAGACTCATGTACAATCAGTCCGCAATGGTCAGTAGGGGGCGCACCATATTCAAGATTGCAGTAGTCAATGCATTGCCTGAACGACAAATGTAAAGTTCCAGCTGTTAAAACGAAACTCTTGTCATAAAATAAAATTCATAATAGCAATTATAATATATTATTATTGATCGCTATATTGATTATAATATTATTTAGCATTTTATAAATAATCGGTGTGTTATATTATTCAGACATAATAGTGCTAAGATTAATAATAATTGCTAAAATAAACGTATTTACACAAGTAAAAAAATACCATATTTTGTATAGTACAATCATAATACAATAATATTGTAATAATAATAATATTAATAATGATAATAATACATGTATTTAAATCAAAGTAATAAAAAAAACCATTTAACATTATTCACTGTTGTTATACTGAAATGAAAGAGTGATACAATTTAAAGCTAAAAATGTAATAATGCAATGCTGCTAATTACTATTATTATTATTATATTATTATTATTATTATAATTATTATATTATTATTCATCTGTTCATGTAAAAATGACAAGGCAGTTCGCTTTTTTTCATGGGTATTGGAAGTATTCTTGACTTGTCGGATTCTTAGGGACATGATCAATTAATGCTTTAATAAAATTAGTGTCCTGTGAGCTCTGACATCCTTCTATTGTTCAAAAAGGTGACATCAATTAGGGAAAGTTCAAACGGATGCAGATTGCTAATGCCCAGTGTATGGTGGTGGCTGCTAGCTCCACATCAGATACACATCCCCATGTGGCAGCAGACAGTGACATGGAAATTGTCCCCTGTCAGGCTGGCTGCATTGTGTGTGAATAAACAGCAGCCATGGGCTAATATTCAGATGTGGTGGAGCCATGTCGGGCTTGTGACACTCTGGACAGGGATCTGGGGCTCTGGATGAAGGATTTTACTTTCTGTAATAAGAAGACTTTTCATGGGGTGAATAGGTTAGAGAAAGGGAGAAGGTAAAGTAGAAGAGGAAGAGAAGACACCATAGGATGAAATTATTATTATTATTATTATTATTTTATTATTAACTATGGGGCACAATAAGTAGCAGAAGGGTAGGTACAGGAGAAGATCTGTAGGCACACAGCATAAGGGTAGGGATGAGATGAGAAGAACAGAAAAGTGAGGAACATTGTGAGTAGGATATAAGAGTAGAGAGAAGAGCTGCTATAGAAGAGGTAGGGGAGGTTCTGGTGGGATGAACTAGAGTAGGGCAGGGGAGGTAGAGGACTAGGTTACAGAAACTAAAGTCCTTCTAATACAGCTAGGATTGGGGAAAGTGGGTAGGCTGCTCAGGATCATTTAGATTAGTTAGTAAAAGGGGTAAGATTAGAGAAGATCGGCAGGGCAGGTGGAGCAGAGCAATTTAGGGCAGGAGAGGAGATGATCAGGCTAGCATGGATTGGAGTGGTGTAGGATAGGGTAAGGGGTAGGAGATAATCGGCAGGGGAAAAAAGGTGAGGTAGGTAATCTAAAGTAGGATAGGAGTAAAATAGGATAGGGCAGGTAGGGAGAATTAGGAAAGGGCAGAATAATTAGAATAGGGTTAGGTTTGGAGAAGATCAATATGTGGGATTGGTATAATAAGAGTATTACAGGATAGATAGGGTATAATATAGATTAGCTATGATAATCGGGTGTAGGGAGGTATCAAAATATATATGATTTATCATACTCTAGTGTAGGTATCATAATATGGAGCAGGTATCATAGTGTAGTGTAGGTATTATAATCTGGAGCAGGTATCACAGTGTAGTGTAGGTATTATAATCTGGAGCAGGTATCACAGTGTAGTGTAGGAATTGTAATCTGGAGCAGGTATCACAGTGTAGGTATGATAATATAGAGCAGGGATGATATTCTAGAGTATGTAGGGTGGTGTTAGGAAAAGTATGGGTTACTGGGAGAATATGAGAAGATTGTCAGGATACAATAGGATAATACAGGGAAGTTATAGGGGAGGATGTAGGATATGATAAAACGAAATAATGAAAACCATGAAAAATGTGCAAGGAGAAGAGGACACAGTGCTGTGTAGATACAGACAGTGCTGTACTCATAATAACGTCAGGTGGCTGCAGACAAAGGCAGCAATAATATGTGGAGATTCCAGTCCACATGGATATAATAAGGTGTGGGTGTCATCACTGTGGTGTCAGCAGTTGTCACCTTTGGCAGACCGGTTCTGTCCCTGCTACATACTCCTGCAGTGACATATTGTACAGCAGAGAGCAGACCTGACATGGCTGCAGATCACATTACTGCAGAAGAAGGAAGCAAACTGCTCCAGGGGCCACTCCAGAGCTCTGAGGGCCAGTCCGAGCATCTCATTCCCAGTTATATCAAGAGAACACAGAGAGGGCTGATGGCAGAAGTGAGAGGTGCAAATACTACAGACCCAGAACCAACAAGAAATATCATATGCAATCCATTTTGTATAGTGACAATTAAATAATGTGATCTAGATAGATAGATAGATAGATAGATAGATAGATAGATAGATAGATAGATAGATAGATATATATATAATAGATAGATAGATAATAGATATTAGATAGATAGATAGATAGATAGATAGATAGATAGATAGATAGATAATAGATAGATAGATAGATAATAGATAGATAGATAGATAGATAGATAGATAGATATGAGATAGATAGATATTAGATAGATAGATAGATAGATAGATAGATAGATAGATAGATAGATAGATAATAGATAATAGATAGATAGATAGATAGATAGATAGATAGATAGATAGATAGATAGATAGATAGATAGATATTAGATAGATAGATAGATAGATAGATAGATATTAGATAGATAATAGATAGATAGATAGATAGATAGATAGATAGATAGATAGATAGATAGATAGATAATAGATAGATAGATAGATAGATAGATAGATAGATAATAGATAGATAGATAATAGATAGATATACTGATAGATACCAGAGAGATAGATAATAGACAGATGGAAATCCTCCTAGTTATCTGGATGTAGCTTTGTATCTGTGGTGTTCAGGGATGATCTCCAGAAACAAGTCATATATCACTTCTCACATAGCAGGTGAAAAACACCAAACCGCTGGGACATGTATACAGGGGTGGTAGAGGTTATTTAGTTTTCTTTCATAATGTATTTAAATAAAGATTATTTCTAAATTATTACAAATTAAGTAGTCATTGGATGATTAAATTATTTAGGAAAAATGGCAAAGTATTCCCGAATGAGATGTTAAATAGATAGATAGACAGATACTGTAGATAGCTTTCCATGTTCTGCTCATAAAAAACCCAGGTCATGTTCTGTATTGATGAAAAAAGGACATAATAATATCTTGTACATTTGTATCCAAATCTGTAGAAACAGAACCAGTAAGTATTAGGGGAAAATCACCATCTGCTGGAACTACAAGTCACAGAACATTCTAGATACTGGTAGAGTAATCTGATCAACTCACTCACCAAAGAGAATGATTCCTATTGGGATACAGTAAACTGCGGAGGAGACATCTCACAGATTACCTTAGGAAGAAGAACACAACCATATCCATATAACAGAGGAGAGGCAGGAATTACCGCATCGGAATAGCCCATGTGAGAGCAATACTGGAGATAAGAACTGTTCAGATAGATCGGTAGCTGTGATAAGGATTATGATAGATATGAGATAGATTAAATAGATAGATAGATATGAGATAGATAGATAATAGATAGATAATAGATGATAGATATGATATAGATAATAGATAGATGATAGATAGATAATAGATAGATAATAGATAGATAGATAGATAGATAGATAGATAATAGATAGATAGATAGATAGATAATAGATAGATAATAGATGATAGATATGATATAGATAATAGATAGATGATAGATAGATAATAGATAGATAATAGATGATATATATGATATAGATAATAGATAGATGATAGATAGATAATAGATAGATAGATAGATAGATAGATAGATAGATAGATAGATAGATAGATAGAGCTGTGCATTTCCATGTTGCACCAGGTGGACATCTTGCAGAGGATACAGCAGGTTCCCAGACATTCCTGTACAGAACTGCAAAATGTGATATCACCATTTAGTTAAATCACCAAATCAGTTCTCTAAACCTGACACCACTACATCTGACAAACAGTGCCATTCCTCTCCTTGGTTTTGCTATTCCATTATGATAGATAGTAGTGCACTTGGATGTTGCTTTCATGTAGCAGGTTTACATGCATTCTTATGCAGACTGTGATATCACCGTTGAGACAAAACCAGATAGCAAACTCCACACTACTACATCTGATCGAAGATGTCCTACTGTTTCCAGGACCAGCACAGCCAGGGCTATTAGGATATGAAGCTCCAGCCCAGACAGCCAGCCACAGGTTGCCAACATCTGCACTAAACATGCAGGAGACCTAAACCATGTCATAGAGGAACTCTCCAGTTCTTCCAGAGAACTTTCTCTCCCCTGCAGTGAGCTAGTGAAGGGGCAGGCTGGGGCTGGCTGCTGCGCATGCGCGCTGCCTGCTTGAAATAAGGAGGCGGCTGGGAGATAAAGTTCAGTAGAGTTTGGGGAAGTCTTGCTGGGAGTCACAGAAGAGCAGCAGCAGCTTCAGGAGGAGGATGAGTGTGTGGGTTACATGAGAGCCTGGATGTAGAACAAGTTACCTGCAGCAGCCTGGACAGGGCATGACCACTGGGGTGACCCTCAGCCTTCATACTGAACAAGGCATAGGATCCTTCATCCACTGCTTCATCATTTGTGAGCCATCTCCAGGACCTGTCACCCAGGAGCCTCTCGCTTTAGTCAGGTAAGGTCCTACTCTGTAGCACCCAGGAGCTTTGGAACTTTGCGAGAACTTGTAAGAACTTTCATATCCCTTTAAGATTGGCCTTTCCATACCTGCAGCATGAACAGCTTGTAGACATGTATCCCATCCTCTAATACACGAGGGGCTCAGAACCTGGGAGCCCTGGAGGCTTGTAACCCGTCTGCTGGTGTCTCCTGAGTATTGTGGGGGAGACCTGCACAGGACCATCACCCAATGTCATATGTCCATAGAGCTTGTCTGGGACAGAAGGTCCTAATCCTCACCCATAACACAGGACTCAGCATGTGAGGAGCAACGTGTTTACAACATGCTTGTCACTTGCTTGCATGTTAGCTGTGATTTTACATAGGACTGCAGGAAAAGAGATACATCATCCTCAACCTTACTAATATATTTCCAACCACTCAAGTGAAAAACCAGACCCTGTAGGACTTCAACAGGTGCATCTGAGGTGGCAATGTCAGTCTATCTATCTATATCTATCTATCTATCTATTATCTATCTATCTATCTATTATCTATCTATCTATCTATTATCTATCTATCTATCTATTATCTATCTATCTATCTCATATCTATCTATCTATCTATCTATCTCATATCTATCTATCTATCTATCTATCTATTATCTATCTATCTTCTATCTATCTATCTATCTATCTATCTATCTATCTATCTATCTATCTATCTATCTATCTATCTATCTATCTCTCATATCTATCTATCTATCTATCTATCTATCTATCTATCTATCCATCTATCATCTATCTACCTCTCATATCTATCTATCTATCTATCTATCTATCTCTCTATATCTATCTATCTATCATCCATCTATCTATCTGAAAGCTCTATAGGTCCAATATTAATAATTTAAATCCTATTTAGTAGACTATTTCAATTAGTGGATATAAGAGGGAGAAATATTTTGTCATTACTTCAATTAGAGGCTGCACTATCTATCTATCTATCTATCTATCTATCTATCTATCTATCTATCTATCTATCTATCTATCATCTATCTATCTATTATCTATCTCATATCTATCTATCTATCTACCTTTCTATCTCTCTAATAGGATAATTATATAATGTTGTAAAGCTGAATTACCTTCAGTCCAGTGATGTTAAGAAAAGTTGTGCCAAATGACAAAGTCAGCTTTGCTACATCTGTGTCTATTAATGACTGATAAAAATAGAATATTGTAGTATCTATCTATCTATCTATCTATCTATCTATCTATCTATCTATCTATCTATCTATCTATCTATCTATCGGGAGGACTAAATACATTTTAGCATTGCCAAAGCAAGTGGGACATTCTCTCTATCATCTACCATGTACAATCAGACCTGCTACTTCTACATCTGCAGATCTTCGACATTAAATAGTCGCACAAACATGAGAGATCATAGGAAGCTCTACTGTTTGTGTCATACTTATTCTTGACGCTTTTGGATTGTAAAAGTTGTACATTTGCACATCACACTGTTTATTCATTATAAGTAGATTTAAAGAAAGTCTGAATTTAATTTTTAACACTTTTTATATAATTTCATATAATAATTATACCATTATGCTTTATTTGATCTCTATGATTTTATTACACGTTGACTTATATTTTATGTTTTATGTTGTAGTATTAATATTAGTATTATTTTTTAATAATATTACTAAATTCTATTTTATTATTCTATGTATTATAATTAGTTTCTGTTGTTATTATTATTATTATTATTATTATTCTATTTCATATTTCCTCTTCTGTATATCTGTAGCAGCGAGTGTCTTTGTGATTGATATACTGTACATTTCAGTATATTTTGCTGTGATCTCTTGCTTTGGTCTTTCTAATATTAACTACTACCACTAATATTTGTAAGGACAATACTTTATAGTAAAATAGTAATTCCAGAGAAGTTCATTTCAGTCATTTATCTGACTGTAGAAGAGGACTATTCTGGTGTAAACCTCTGGCCAGAAGGGCTGCTCTGTGCAGGACTGACTCTCCTGTCACCCATGCTTCAGTTTTTTATGATTTTTATTTTTGTACAAAGTTTACATAAGGAAGTGAGAAGTGGGGACACAATGTATATATCTATAGACTTATCTGTAGGACAGCTCAGCGCCCTGGCCAAAGGACTGGGGTGCAGGACAGATTGCCCCTTTGAAATTGATGAGCTCCTTTTTTCAGGGCAGATTTATCTTGGCAGAGCTGGTTCTGTGTCAGCGCCCAAGGGACCTCATCTCCATCGTGGTTCTGGAGCCGATACCTTGTAGCAAACAATGTACAGAACCCTGCATGTGAGGCGGCTGGAACCTGGAATGTATTCTGCAAATATCATATAAGATGATATATGAATTATTAGATGTGTCTTCTCATAGGAACACCACGATGATTTGTGAAATGGAGATTGATTGTAGAATGTGTTTCACAGAGAAATAGGGTTAAATAATAATAATAATAATAATAATGAGGAAAGAGCAATTAAAGTGTAAAATCATGTCCACCTTGGTAAGAATGTAATAGACCCGTTTCTGTAATAAATACATCCTTGTCCCGGCCATTTACAATCAAATCAAGACAATTGTTACATCTTGAACTAATAGGATATTATTATATGATGTTGTAAAGCAGAATCACCTTCAGTCCAGTGATGTCAGGAAAGGTTGTGCCAAGTGACAAAGTCAGCTTTGCTACATCTGTGTCTATTAATGACAGATAAAAATAGAATATTGTATTATGTAGAAATATCTGTCTATCTATTATCTATCTATCTATGCGCTTTAATTTTTTATTTCTATATATATATTTTATAATCAATTTAATTTTCACGAGATTAAAATATAATTGCACATTATATGTAGTGGAATAAAATTAGATACAATTATTTATCTATCATCTATTTATATGTGTATCCGTCCATCCATCCATCCATCCACACACCATTGTTTTTAGCAATAATCAGGACATTGTGGAGTAATTTAACCCCCTGGGGTCCTCATGCTTATTGGCCCTTTTCTCCTCTGTACAATCCTATGCACTAAGTTACTTTTCGGCTGAGTGGTATAATGGAGAAGCTTTGCCCGCAGTCCTGGGTAAAACAACAGGACAAACTCAACTCTGCTGCGTCTGTAGGTGGAAGTTATAGTTCTAATATAATTTGTGTCTGAGTAATGGTCTGTAATTAAGGAATTCATGTAGATTAGGATAAGAAAGAAAAAAAAAAGGAATATTAGGACAAACAGGTGTAAATGTAGGGCAACTCTTACTGCCCTGGAATTTCCTTAACTAATTATAGCTATTATTCGTTTTTGTTATTACACCATGGTATAGATACTTGTCCTGTAATGATAGGCATTTTAGAAATGTTACTAGATTTTGATCTGAATCATTTCTCTTGGAGAAGCCGACAGACCTTCATTTCTGGCTCTTTCTTCTAGGTAACATCGAAGCCATCTGTAAAGAACTGCAATCACTACAACCCTCACTGGATCAGTAGGTAAGAGAACCCGATCACCCTGCTATAACATGGGCAGTCAGGAATCAGAAGTATTGATATGTCAGGTGTATTCAGATGCACCTGCTGCAATGAGAACTGGGTAAAAGGATGTTTCTGGCAGTGCAAATATTACATGTTGGGTGGTCCTCATAATGGGTGATGTATGTCTGTGCCACCATGGGGATGCATGTCCCTCTGCCTTACCCAGTAAGGTCTCCATCTGCAGATACTGTATCAATCTGATCTGTATAATAGTGAAGAAGGTTTAAATGAGTCAAGGTATTACTACAACCATCAGATTCCATGGCATAGATTATTAGACATGTATTGGAATCATGTAAATGTATATTTCTATTTCCTTTTTCTCATTCCTATTAATCCCTCATAGTCTGATTTCCCTATCACATCCAGACACATAATATAATAGGATAATGCTATTCTATCTATCTATGATCTATTTATCTTATCTTTTATTATCTATCTATTTTTCTATTGCATATCTATCTATCTATCTATCTATCTATCTATCTATCTATCTATCTATTTATCCATCTATCTATCTATCTATTATCTATCTATCTATCTATCTATTATCTATCTATCTATCTATCTATCTATTTATCTATCTATCTATCTATCTATCTATCTATCTATTATCTATCTATCTATCTATCTATCTATCTATCTATCTCTGATTATCTATCTATCTATCTATCTATCTATCTATCTATCTATCATCTATCTATCTATCTATCTATCTATCTATCTATCTATCTATCTATCTATCTATCTATCTATCCATCTATCATCCATCATATTCTAAAAGGATTACAATGGAATATTAACTTTAGACATTACCCCATCAAATATTTATTAAAATGAAAAATATAAAAAAATGTATTGTACATAATAATGAGCTAGTTGTGTCTTTACTTGTACCATAGTACAGTACTACAAAGAGCAGCAGGTTTCGGTTGCAATAAAGTCTTCTATATTGTCAATTACTTTGCCATTTTGCCTCCTTGGAAAGATGAGGGGGTGCCATGGGTGCCAGGGAAGATACCTATACCTTGACCAGGGTATTTAAATACAGGGGCTAGGGCAGCTAAGTGAATCTAAAGGAAATGCTAGCTAGCTATGACTCTGGAAGAAGTGATACCTCTCTAGCTCACAAGGTCTTCTGGCTAACATCCCTGGATTAAATTATTTCCAGAATTATTTTTTATTGAAAAATGCTGTAACCCAGTTAGTCACAGAACCTATAACATTACATATATTCTTGGTTTACTAGCTTGTTTGATATCATTTATGTATTTAGTCCTCAAGTGTTTGCATGAACTCATGCTGAGTATTGCCTACAGGTTTCTGCTGGGAAATCGCTTCCATTTTGAGGTTGCCACAATGGCGAGCAAAACGCTCCCAGCTCCAGTGCCTATCCACCCATCTCTGCAGTTGACCAACTACTCCTTCCTTCAAGCCTTCAATGGTCTTCCAGTACCTGCCGACCACATTCCCAATCTTTATGGCTTCAGCGCCCTTCATGCAGTTCATCTTCATCAATGGACATTGGGATACCCAACATTACATCTCCCCAGATCTTCCTTTTCTAAAGTTCCAGGAGCATCCAGCTTGATAGACACCAGGTTCCAGATCCCAGGTTTTCCTCTTTTTCCTCATGTTTTCCACCCAAAACATGAATCTACAGGTTTTCCCATTAAAACCAAACCAAGATTTGACTTTGCCAACCTGGCGGTGGCCGCCACACAAGAAGACCCTTGTAAGCTGGGTCAACTGGACGGGCAAGGTTCTCCTCCAGGTATGGGTGCTCTCCTAGATGTCACCAAGCTTACGCCTGAGAAGAAACCCACGCGTGGGAGGCTACCTTCAAAAACCAAGAAAGAATTTGTGTGTAAATTTTGTGGGAGACATTTTACCAAGTCCTATAATCTATTGATCCATGAAAGAACCCACACAGACGAGAGACCCTACACTTGTGACATTTGCCATAAGGCGTTCAGAAGACAAGACCATCTGAGAGACCACAGGTAAGAACTCAATTAGTACTATAAATATTTGCTATCAGGGCTGTAACTTAAGTGTGGCATAAATGCAGCAGTAATTCCCTTTCCAAACATCTTTCACACAATTAGAAATATCTAAAACCAACTTCAGATATGTTCTAGCCGAAAAGGCTTTATTTTATGAGTAATAACCTCCAGCTGACAAATATCTGTATGTACCCTAAGTGTTACTACTGTAATAAACTAATCATAACCAATAGTTCTTCTCTTTCTATGTCCTATGTCTAGACCTAATTTCTGGAACCAATTGGTCTCCAACTGTCTGGAAGATACTAACAACTCCTTCCCTATCAAGCTTCAATATGGCTTGTTGGAATGTGTTGTATCAAAACATCTCAACTATTATATAAGCCACCTGTAAATTATTCCTCCTCCAACTTGACACAGGGACCCAGTTTCCTAAGATTTCAGTGCCTTACATAACATACATAAAGACATGACATATAAACTTGGGTCCTTCTGACCATGTGAGACATATTCAGACTTGAGGAGGTTGTTTATAAAACAACTAAGTATCATATGACAGGGTCTCAGGCTGCCTCATAACATCCTGCCCTCAACAGTTTTGAGTCTCAGAGCCCCTTAAACCCTACAGAGTCCTCGCAGTTGTCTCATAGGTTCCTAAAACATATTGTGATATGTCCTACCTCCTATTATGCTCAGTTTTAATTTGTGGTAGCCTCCAGGACAACCAGAACGTGTGCAGCCTCAGACCCCCCCGTACCACCATCACATAAAACCATCGTCATAGGTCATCCGAAGCATAGGGCCACAACAAAAAAAGTCTTGGTCCTCCTGAAATCTATCTACCATTCCCAGGCTTGCGCAAAACATATCCCTTGCTTGTGGTATGTAGTAAAAAAAAAACCATAACAAACCACCAAAAATAAATGTATTCAATCTTTTCTATTCCAGGTACATCCACTCTAAAGAGAAACCATTCAAGTGTCAGGAATGTGGCAAAGGATTTTGTCAGTCAAGGACTTTGGCCGTACACAAAACTCTTCATACACAAGTTAAAGAGCTAAAGCCTTCGAAAATTAAGTGCTGAATCCTCGACGCCTAAAGACTACTCTAAATATATATATATGTATATATATATATTAAACACTATTTAACTCTTACTATTGCTACGTGTACATAGGACAGAACACTTGTCCGTTACAAGGAACTTTTTGGATGAGACTTTTCGGATAAGACTTGGCTTTCCTCGGAATTGAGTCTAACGAAGAAAGTGACGTGGTGGCTCTGGCAGTCTCTGTGCCAAGAGGGGGTGCTAACATCATACTTTTCCAGTGGAGGCCCCTTCTCATCTCGAGAATCTGCTGCTCATGCACACAGCAGCCCTGACCAGGAGGATTATACAAGAAATATGAATTCCACCAACAGGGTTATTTTATTGACGGACCCTCCAGACATAGACGCAATGTCTGTACGTCTGTATTTTCACGCTTGCTGTTGTGATATGCTGATCTTGAAGGAGTTTCTCAGACAGTCAGTAATTAGGTTGTCACTCTCTCACCCGCCCTTCCCCTTTTTTTTGTTTATTGTTAATTCTATTTTCTGGAGGAAAAAAAAAACGAAAAAACTGAAAGTTGTTTCTTTTTTTTTTTCACTGTGAACACAAAGGGAAAAAAATGCCGAATGTTTTTTTTTTTGGCTCACCGTGTGTAATAAAAACGCTTTGCTTCAGTCTGCATGCTGGAATGGAGTGGGGGCCTCGTACATTGTCTTTTATCGCGTCTTGTAACAAATCTCAAATTATTGTGTAAGCAGATAACATTCCAGTCTTATTTAATGTTTTATGTTTTCTTTTGGTATTGTATTTTATTTAAATTTTTTTATGGCATTTTTTAAAAAAATGTTTTCGTTGCAATAGCTCTCTGGTTTTTTGGCACTTTATGCTGATATACAAATTACAAATTACCACTTGTCACTGGATTTGTACAATAAAAAGGAAATATTCAAATGGCGCTGTCCTGAATCGGAGTTAATGGTCGCAAATGAATGAGTGAGATTTACTGATTATGGGTCAAAAAACAAAACAAAAAAAAAACGTGGCATGATAGATTTTGAGCAGCCATCTTGATATGTTTGTCATGTTCCTTTTCTTGTGATTGGAGAACATGTATAATAATAATAATAATAAAAATTAAAATAATCATCATCATAATATGAACCAAAGAAGGTGCATGTTTTTGCTGATGCATATTATGACTCCTCTTTTGTGAATAGATATGGGGCATTTACTGTGGCAGGTGTATTTGGGTATACTTTTTAGATTGCACTTTGGTCTGTTGCAAGTACTCCTGGGCGATTGTGTGGCATGGCTTTACAACTTTTTCACAACTTCAGTGTCAGATTAGGTGCAGGTACTCACCTCTGGAACCTGCTCCTATCTCCAGAATGAAGGAGATCAGGACGTGCTCTCCATTCACTGCTATGGGAATTCCGAAAGTAGTTGAGAGAACGCGCTCTGCTATTTTCGGATGTCAGGTTGAGATGAATATGGAAACGCACTGTGCATGCGCAGCCACCTGTGTGGCTGCTGGAAATAGCTGATCCGGCGCTCAGCTGTTTTGGAAACTCCCATAGCGGTGAGCGAACGGTGGCTGCCCATCGTGCCGTGCGCTCTCCCTTCACTTCGGGGGCCTCGTTTGCCAAGCAGTTGCCAGAGATGGACCCGTACACCTATCTGACATAGCAATATACCATCAATATCTTAGATGGAAATACTCCTTTAACTGCACTTTTTGGCAAAAAAATTATGAATTTCAGTGCATTTTGTTTTGGTGCCTCTCTCCCCATGAGTCTCAAGTATAAAAAGTAATAGGGCAAATTTCCTTTTGACCTTGTAGTACAATGCTACAAAATTTGGTGCATTTCTGGAACATATTGGGGCTATAGTGTTAAGAGAGTGATATTCGAAGTCGCTTTTTTTTTTTTGAGTATCTGTTTTTTTTTAAAGCCATTTTTGCAACAAATTTGCCAAATGTCTAAAGTCTAATGTAGACTTATTTATGAAGAATAATCAACTGCTCTTTGCTTGTGAATTAAAATCAAGAAGCCGCATTTTATAGTGTAAAAATCAGATGTAAAACCGCAGGGCCAGAGGTAGAAGGTTGCTGACCAGATACTGTTGTAACGGCTTAGGTATCTGGTAACGCACCCGAGCTGCTCCCTCCTGTACATTACGATCAGCAGACTCCCTAAATTTAGTTTGCAGGTAGTAAAATCAGAATCCAACTGGGCGTTCAGGTCAGCAAAATGTATTGAAACAAAGATAAAGGAATTATATGAAACAACATAATAATGTATTAATAATATTTATTTATATAGCGCCACCATATTCCGCGGCGATTTACAATTCAGAGGGTTCATGTACAAAACAAAAGTCATCACAAGGTAACTGGCTAATATACAACTGAAACACTAGGAGTGAGGGCCCTGAGACATGAGGGAAGTGCGATGAAGAGAGAAGACCTCCTTCTAACCACATTGCGCTTTCTGCACATTGTTTTAGGGATCAACACGAAGGAAGTGCGACGAGTTTCAAATCGGGTGCCCCCCCCCCCCACTTCCCGGATGAAGTTGTTTCTGTCCTTTATAATTTCTTTTTCTTTTATGATCCACTCCTGATTTTGGCTTCCAAAACCGCATCAGGAAACCTGACCGTGTGGCCGTACCCTAAGGGCTCGTTCACACGCCTACAGTATTTAGTGTGGGATCAACACGTGTTTTCTTCAGCTCGGTTTTGGTGTTGGTTTTGATGTGGTGTTTACTTCCTTACAAAAAAAGCATTTTCAGCTCACGGTTTTTGTCCCAAAAAACGACAGAAAATGCACAAAAAGAACATAAACGCATACGTAGTGTTTTTTTTTTTAAAAACGCTTCTCATTTCTTTCGATGGGAGATTTTGCCCCGGATAGGGCTCCCTATTTCTTTTTTTCCACGGTGAAAAAAAAGCAAGTGCTGCTTCCCGTTGAAATGAATGGAAGGTTTTTCAGAGTTTTTTTTTTTTGGAACTGATTTTAAGGCAGAAATGAGCCAAAAAAGTCCATGTGGACTGGAGCTGTGGAGTAGCTGCACTCTGCATACATGGCAATCGATAACAAGATCAGTGCACAATCCACAAGACTTTCTTCAGGGAGGACACGTCTGACCGCCCTGACCCGGCCTGACACAAGGAAGCAGCAGCTTTCACTTCACCAGATTATAACAGATGCGAAAAAGTGTGAAAATCAAATTAAATAAATGCTGACAAAAGGTTCCTGTTCACACAGTCTACAGGTGAAGTGCAGGAAACCAGTGTAAGCTCTACAAGCCATGTACTACAGATGGGGGGGGGGGACCTTTATCAGTTGTACTTAATTGTGGATTGGGCGTCCTTTGTAGCAGCTGCCTCATGTCAGACATGTTTATTCACCCAAAAAGAAGCCTTGTCGCCAGCACTGTTGACCTGGCATGGACAGGGCGGAGCACTCCACAGCCTGACCTCAGTCCCTTCTATGGAACTACAAGTCTAAGCATGTAGATCTGGAAATCTGCATTATGTCTGAGCTTTAGTTGTTTTTGAGCGTTTTTTTTATTTTTTTATTCTGAGATTTGTATTCTTGCTGCTATTTTTTTGTGAAAACGGTCACAGAAATGACAACTGAATTACAAATATGGCGTCCCCGTTCACCTCTATGGGACGACTCTGTAGTATTGACTTGAACAGACGGGAGACGTCCCATATAAGTGAATGGGGTTTTTTAATTATACCGCTCGCCGCTGAAGTTGCGATGGCGAGCAG
Organism: Bufo bufo; assembly: GCF_905171765.1. Taxonomy (NCBI): domain Eukaryota; kingdom Metazoa; phylum Chordata; class Amphibia; order Anura; family Bufonidae; genus Bufo; species Bufo bufo. The sequence continues at coordinate 71,936,225 of NC_053392.1, read as the reverse complement.
GTAAACGGAGAAGAGAAGGCATCGCTTGTACTAGGATAGGTCATCAATAGAAAAAACGGACGACCCCTTTAAGATGCCTGCGCTTACTGACAAATTTAACCATCTTAATCCAAGACACCTACCATCTTAATCCAAGACACCTCCTACTATGACTGGTGTGTGGAATTCAACCCCTATAATGAACCCCCTAATGCCCGGGCCCCTCATTTAGATTATACTTACACCGCTGCATGTCCCCGTCGCGCAGATTAAAACATCCGGTCAATAGCAGGCCGCAACGGGGACGAGCCTTCCAAGCGTCACCCGCAATGCTTTGATCCGCGCCCTGGGGAGATGTAGCGGTGGCCGTGCAGGCATCAGGATCGAAGTGGGTGCCGGGGAGCGGGGTAAGTATATATGAGGGGCCTGGGTATGAGGGGGTCATTATAGGGGTTGAATAATCCCTTTAATACATCCCCCCAACTAACTATATAAGGGAACACCAAGTCAGATCCCTGCCCTTGCAGCAGAAGTCCGAGGAAAGTCTAGATAGCGAGTGACTAGCCTATATTATGGGGGTCATTTATCAAACTGGTGTAAAGTAGAACTGGCTTAGTTGCCCATAGCAACCAATCAGATTCCACCTTTCATTTGTGACAGCTCCTTTGGAAAATGAAAGATGCAATCTGATTGGTTGCTATGGGCAACTAAACCAGTTCTACTTTACACCAATTTGATAAATGACCCCAATATTGCATCGGCCATCTTAAAGGGATGATCCATAATCAGGCAAAAACCATAATAGACTTCCCATCCATCTCGCACCATTTCTCATACTGGTGTCCTCTTAGGCCTTTGGAATCAGGGCATCCCCTACCGTTACCCCCGGTAACCATTCATTTTATTAATGGAAATACTGCATTTCTCCTGTACTACTGATATCAAACGTCTGAGGACTTGAGGTTGAGTCCTGGTGTCCTGTCCCTTCATTGCACCCCTGCCCCCGGCCTCTCTGCTCCTGAGTGTTTAATTGCCCACCCGGAATACATGTAAATGATTAAAAGAAAACAAGGGGCGCCCAACGCCGCTGCTCTTAACTTGTGCGCTCAGCAAACAGCGTTTTTTCTGGATGAAGAGCCCTCTTTATCTCCCCCATAAGTAATGGAGAGGCTCCTATTCATGTCCCGGCGGTGATTCATCAGCATTGTGCACCAGGACAATTGCTTATCTGCGGGGATTAGAGTTTATTACAAGTTTCATGGGGGGCGTCTACATCGTTGATGTAGCAGAGGTTACCATGAGACCTAATTGACTCTCCCAATATACAACTACCCCCACCCTCCCCCAGTATCATGACAAGGGGGGAGTCACCAGGCTGCTAATGGACTGTAATCATCACATCATCTGCACAGAGCAGCCCAAAGGACAATGGACAAATAATTAACACTAAATTGTGGATTCGGGGCAGAGAAGACGTGTATCGGTCCTGATGTCACTGGGTAACGTGACTGGTCTGTGCAGACGTGTGTCACAAAGGATCTAAAATGGGGGAGATTTATCAAAACTGGTGCAAAGGAGAACTGGCTTAGTTCCCCATAACAACCAATCAGATTCCACCTTTCATCTACTAAAGGAGCTCTGAAAAATGAAAGGTGGAATCTGATTGGTTGCTATGGGGAACTAAGCCAGTTCTACTTTGCACCCTTTTTGATCAATCTTCCCCGATGTTTCAGCTTGAATTCTAATTAAATTGATGGAAATTTCCCATGTAATATCGTGCAGAAATTGAACAGCGAACGATAATGCGTTAGTTTTCCGGACACTTCTACCTGACTGAAAGATTGCTGTTCACAACAATATTATTGCCCACAACCTCCCCCCGTCTAACAAGAAATCCGCCAGTCGTTAGCAAATGCCCCAGGGTCGGACGAACAGCGATCACTGTGACCAGAAAACCGCGAAAGATATTTAGCGCCTATTGTTTTGTGTAACTGAATGTTGTTTGAACTCAAATGACTCGTTAAATGAGTGATTTCTGCTTGTTAATGAGCCTCACCACATTCAGAAGTGGAGCGAAAAGTTCTATCTGTCTGTCTACCTCTATATCTATCTATCTATCTATCTATCTATCTATCTATCTATCTATCTATCTATTATCTATCTATCTATTATCTATCCATCTATCTATCTATCTATTTATCACATATCTATCTATCTATCTATCTATCTATTATCAATCTATCTATTATCTATCTATCTATCTATCTATCTATCTATCTATCTATCTATCATCTATCTATCTATCTCATATCTATCTATCTATTATCTATCTATCTATCTATCTTCTATCTATCTATCTATCTATCTATCTATCTCATATCTATCTATCTCATATCTATCTATCTATCTATCTATCTATCTATCTATCTATCTATCTATCATCTATCTATCTATCTATCTCCTATCTATCTATCTATCTATCTATCTATCTATCTATCTTCTATCTATCTATCTATCTATCTATCTATCTATCTATCTCATATCTATCTATCTATCTATCTATCTATCTATCTATCTATCTCCTATCTATCTATCTATCTATCTATCTATCTATCTATTATCTATCTATCTATCTATCTCATATCTATCTATCTATCTATCTATCTATCTATCTATCTATCTATCTCTATTATCTATCTATCTATCTATCTATCTATCTATCTATTATCTATCTATTATCTATCTTCTCATATCTATCTATCTTCTATCTATCTATTATCTATCTATTATCTATCTTCTCATATCTATCTATCTATCTATCTATCTATTATTTATCTATCTATCTATTATTTATCTATCTATCTATCTATCTATCTATCTCATATCTATCTATCTATTATCTATCTATCTATCTATCTATCTATTATCTATCTATCTATCTATCTATTATCTATCTATCTATCTATCTATCTATTATCGATCTATCTATCTATCTATCTATTATCTATCTATCTATTCTACTATTATCTATCTATCTCTTATCTATCTATTTATTTATCTATCTCATATCTATCTATCTATCTATCTATCTATTATCTATCTATCTATCTATCTATCTATCTATCTATCATCTATCTATTCTACTATTATCTATTTATTATCTATCTATCTATCTATCTATCTATCTATCTATCTATCTATCTATCTATTATCTATCTATCTATCTATCTATCTATCTATCTATCTATCTATCTATCTATCATCTATTATCTATCTATCTATCTATCTATCTATTATCTATCTATCTATCTATCTATCATCTATCTATCTATCTATCTATCTATTATCTATCTATCTATCTATCTATCAATCATCTATCTCATATCTATCTATCTACTATTATCTATCTATTATCTATCTATCTATCTATCTATCTATCTATCTATCTCATATCTATCTATCTATCTATCTATCTATCTATCTATCTATCTATTATCTATCTATCTATCTCATATCTATCTATCTATCTATCTATCTATCTATCTATCTCTATTATCTATCTATCTATCTATCTATCTATCTATTATCTATCTATTATCTATCTTCTCATATCTATCTATCTTCTATCTATCTATTATCTATCTATTATCTATCTTCTCATATCTATCTATCTATCTATCTATCTATTATTTATCTATCTATCTATTATTTATCTATCTATCTATCTATCTATCTATCTATCTATCTATCTATTTATCCATCTATCTATCTATCTATCTATCTATCTATCTCATATCTATCTATCTATTATCTACAGTCTTGTGAAAAAATTAGGACACCCTTTGAAAGCATGTGGTTTTTTGTAACATTTTTAATAAATGGTTATTTCATCTCCGTTTCAACAATACAGAGAGATTAAAGTAATCCGACTAAACAAAGAAAACTGAAGAAAAGTCTTTTCAAGATCTTCTGTAAATGTCATTCTACAAAAATGCCTATTCTAACTGAGGAAAAAGATAGGACACCCTTGCCCCTAATAGCGAGTGTTACCTCCTTTGGCTGAAATAACTGCAGTGAGACGGTTCTTGTAGCCATCTACCAGTCTTCGACATCGGTCTGAGGAAATTTTACCCCACTCCTCAATGCAGAACTTTTTCAGCTGTGAGATGTTTGAGGGGTTTCTTGCACGTACAGCACTTTTCAAGTCACCCCACAGCATCTCAATGGGATTCAAATCTGGACTTTGACTTGGCCATTCCAGGACTCTCCATTTCTTCTTTTTCAGCCAATCTTTGGTTGATTTACTAGTATGTTTTGGGTCATTGTCATGTTGCATGGTCCAGTTTCGCTTCAGCTTTAATTTTCTAACTGATGGTCTCACATGTTCTTCAAGCACCTTCTGATACACAGTAGAATTCATCGTGGATTCTATGATGGTGAGCTGACCAGGTCCTGCTGCAGCAAAGCAGCCCCAAACCATGACACTTCCACCTCCATGCTTCACAGTTGGTATGAGGTTCTTTTCTTGGAATGCTGTGTTTGGTTTACGCCAAACATGTCCTCTGCTGTTGTGTCCAAATAATTCAATTTTGGACTCATCTGTCCAAAGAACATTATTCCAGAAGTCCTGGTCTTTGTCAACTTTATCGCTGGCAAATGTCAGTCTGGCCTCGATGTTTCTCTTGGAAAGCAAAGGTTTCCTCCTTGCACACCTCCCATGCAAGTTTAACTTGTACAGTCTCTTTCTGATTGTAGAGGCATGTACTTCTACATCAACAGTAGCCAGAGCCTGCTGTAGTTCTCGAGATGACACTTTAGGGTTTTTGGATACCTCTTTTAGCATCTTGCGGTCTGCTCTTGGGGTGAACTTGCTGGGGCGACCAGTCCTGGGCATGTTGGCAGTTGTTTTGAAAGCCCTCCACTTGTAGACTATCTTCCGGACAGTGGAATGGCTGATTTCAAAATCTTTTGAGATCTTTTTAAATCCCTTCCCAGACTCATAGGCTGCTACAATCTTTTTTCTGAAGTCCTCTGACAGCTCTTTTGCTCTCACCATGGTGCTCACTCTCATTTCAACAGTCAGGAGCACACCAAACTAAATGTCTGAGGTTTAAATAGGGCAAGCCTCATTCAACATGCAGAGTAACGATCTACTAATTATGTGCACCTGGTGTGATATACCTGTGTGAGATCTGAGCCAATTTAAGAGGGAATACATGTGAGGGTGTCCTATCTTTTTCCTCAGTTAGAATAGGCATTTTTGTAGAATGACATTTACAGAAGATCTTGAAAATACTTTTCTTCAGTTTTCTTTGTTTAGTTGGATTACTTTAATCTCTCTGTATTGTTGAAACGGAGATGAAATAACCATTTATTAAAAATGTTACAAAAAACCACATGCTTTCAAAGGGTGTCCTAATTTTTTCACATGACTGTATCTATCTATCTATCTATCTATTATCTATCTATCTATCTATCTATCTATTATCGATCTATCTATCTATCTATCTATTATCTATCTATCTATTCTACTATTATCTATCTATCTCTTATCTATCTATTTATTTATCTATCTCATATCTATCTATCTATCTATCTATCTATCTATCTATCTATCTATCTATCTATTATCTATCTATCTATCATCTATCTATTCTACTATTATCTATTTATTATCTATCTATCTATCTATCTATTATCTATCTATCTATCTATCTATCTATCTATCTATCTATCTATCTATCATCTATTATCTATCTATCTATCTATCTATCTATCTATTATCTATCTATCTATCTATCTATCTATCTATTATCTATCTATCTATCTATCTATCTATCTATCTATTATCTATCTATCTATCTATCTATCTATCAATCATCTATCTCATATCTATCTATCTACTATTATCTATCTATTATCTATCTATCTATCTATCTATCTATCTATCTATCTATCAATCATCTATCTATTCTACTATTATCTATCTATCTATCTATCTATCTATCTATTATCTATCCATCTATCTATCTATCTATCTATTTATCACATATCTATCTATCTATCTATCTATCTATTATCAATCTATCTATTATCTATCTATCTATCTATCTATCTATCTATCTATCTATCTATCATCTATCTATCTATCTCATATCTATCTATCTATTATCTATCTATCTATCTATCTTCTATCTATCTATCTATCTATCTATCTATCTATCTCATATCTATCTATCTCATATCTATCTATCTATCTATCTATCTATCTATCTATCTATCATCTATCTATCTATCTATCTATCTATCTATCTATCTATCTATCTCCTATCTATCTATCTATCTATCTATCTATCTATCTATCATCTATCTATCTATCTTCTATCTATCTATCTATCTATCTATCTATCTATCTATCTCATATCTATCTATCTATCTATCTATCTCCTATCTATCTATCTATCTATCTATCTATCTATCTATCTATTATCTATCTATCTATCTCATATCTATCTATCTATCTATCTATCTATCTATCTATCTCTATTATCTATCTATCTATCTATCTATTATCTATCTATTATCTATCTTCTCATATCTATCTATCTATCTATCTATCTATTATTTATCTATCTATCTATTATTTATCTATCTATCTATCTATCTATCTATCTATCTCATATCTATCTATCTATTATCTATCTATCTATCTATCTATCTATCTATTATCTATCTATCTATCTATCTATCTATCTATTATCTATCTATCTATCTATCTATCTATCTATCTATTATCGATCTATCTATCTATCTATCTATCTATTATCTATCTATCTATTCTACTATTATCTATCTATCTCTTATCTATCTATTTATTTATCTATCTCATATCTATCTATCTATCTATCTATCTATTATCTATCTATCTATCTATCTATCTATCTATCTATCTATCATCTATCTATTCTACTATTATCTATTTATTATCTATCTATCTATCTATCTATCTATCTATCTATCTATTATCTATCTATCTATCTATCTATCTATCTATCTATCTATCTATCATCTATTATCTATCTATCTATCTATCTATCTATCTATCTATTATCTATCTATCTATCTATCTATCTATCTATCATCTATCTATCTATCTATCTATCTATTATCTATCTATCTATCTATCTATCTATCTATCTATCAATCATCTATCTCATATCTATCTATCTACTATTATCTATCTATTATCTATCTATCTATCTATCTATCTCATATCTATCTATCTATCTATCTATCTATCTATCTATCTATCTATCTATCTATTATCTATCTATCTATCTCATATCTATCTATCTACTATTATCTATCTATTATCTATCTATCTATCTATCTATCTATCTATCTATCTATCTATCTATCTCTATTATCTATCTATCTATCTATCTATCTATCTATCTATCTATCTATTATCTATCTATTATCTATCTTCTCATATCTATCTATCTTCTATCTATCTATTATCTATCTATTATCTATCTTCTCATATCTATCTATCTATCTATCTATCTATCTATTATTTATCTATCTATCTATTATTTATCTATCTATCTATCTATCTATCTATCTATCTATCTCATATCTATCTATCTATTATCTATCTATCTATCTATCTATCTATCTATCTATTATCTATCTATCTATCTATCTATTATCTATCTATCTATCTATTATCGATCTATCTATCTATCTATTATCTATCTATCTATTCTACTATTATCTATCTATCTCTTATCTATCTATTTATTTATCTATCTCATATCTATCTATCTATCTATCTATCTATCTATCTATCTATCTATCTATCTATTATCTATCTATCTATCATCTATCTATTCTACTATTATCTATTTATTATCTATCTATCTATCTATCTATCTATCTATCATCTATTATCTATCTATCTATCTATCTATTATCTATCTATCTATCTATCTATCTATCTATCATCTATCTATCTATCTATCTATCTATCTATCTATCTATTATCTATCTATCTATCTATCTATCAATCATCTATCTCATATCTATCTATCTACTATTATCTATCTATTATCTATCTATCTATCTATCTATCTATCTATCTATCTATCTATCAATCATCTATCTATTCTACTATTATCTATCTATCTATCTATCTATCTATCTATCTATCTCATATCTATCTATCTCATATCTATCTATCTATCTATCTATCTATCTATCTCATATCTATCTATCTATCTATCTATCTATCTATCTATCTCATATCTATCTATCTATCTATCTATCTATCTATCTATCTATCTATCTATCTATCTATCTATCTATCTATCTATCTATCCATCTATCTATCTATCTATCTATCTATCTATCTATCTATCTATCTATCTATCTATCTATCTATCTATCCATCGGTCAGTCTCCAGAGGCGTCAAGGCTTCTTTAAGAACAGTGAATCTGTGGAATATTCTACCTCAGGATGTGATCACAGCAGGAACACTGGATGGTTTTAATAAAGGCTTAGATGATTTCCTAGAAGTAAATAACATTACAGGGAGTCTGTCACCATCCTGGACCATGTGTAACCAGTAGTATGACATTGTAGCTCTGCTATTGTCATTTAGAAATATACTTTTATGTGCTAATCACTCTCTTTTATCACCCAAAAAACAGCCTTTTATCATTATGCTAATGAGCTGCACAGAACTCTGTTACCTTCTGTGGGCAGCGGCTTTCTCATATGATCTGCGCAGTTCTGTGAGGGAAACTGCTGCCCCCAGAAAGTAATAGACAGCGCAGGCGCACATGATGACGTCACTGAGCTGAGGAGGTGGAGAGAAGAAGAGGAGGGGAGGAGCAGGGCTCCAATCAGCTGGCTGGCGCTTCTTAGCTCAGCTCATTAGCATAAATAAATAAAAAACAGTTTTTGGGGGGGGTTAGAGAAGAGTGATTAGCACATAAAAGTATATTTCTAAATGACAGTAGCAGAGTTACAATTCCATACTACTGGCTACACATGGTCCAGGATGGTGACAGACTCCTTTTAATTAGTGTTGATCGAGCACCCGAGTATAATGGAAGTCAATGGGAGAACCCGAGCATTAATTCAGGTACACCCTGCTCTGAAGAGAGGAGGGGGGGGAGGGTGTCTGGTTCATAGGAAAAGGTCAGAAATTGATGGAAACACCACTGAAATGGTTCGGGAACAGCATGAGGAGGATGTCTGGATGCATCTTGGACTCCTAGGTCGCTGCTGGGAACGATGTTGTCCGAGTAGTACGCCACTTTTACAGACTGACAATAATACGCACAAAACCAAAGGAAAAAAAATAGATTTTAGAGGAAAAATTGATAGGAAACATTCTTTCCTGTATATTAACTTGTATATAAAGTGCAAGTGCTGCCAAAAATTACAGGGAAGAGGCACTCCGATACAACCTGTATATCACATAAAGGAGGACCTCATTCACATTGTGGTACAATTGTTCAGGTAGTGAGACTCCTACACTCATTAAGCCTATGCACTAAGGCAGGGGTCTGCAACCTTTAAGACATAAAGAGCCACTTGGACCCGTTGCCGCAAAACCATTGCGACATTTAAAACAAATATAACACTGCATATATTGTTTCTTACCTTAATGCTATATACAGGATCATGCAGTCAGCTGTCAATCTGAAGAAAAAAAGGACTTTTTCACTTAACAATGTAAAATATATTTTTGCAAATTAATAGCTAATTAAAATATTTAATTTACCTTTACCAGACCACCCCCAATCATGTGCCAGTAATACCAGACCCCCCCCAATCATGTGCCAGTAATACCAGACCCCCATCCAATCATGTTCCAGTAATACCAGACCCCCCAATCATGTGCCAGTAATACCAGACCCCCCTCCAATCATGTGCCAGTAATACCAGACCCCCCTCCAATCATGTGCCAGTAATTCCAGACCCCCCTCCAATCATGTGCCAGTAATACCAGACCCCCCAATCATGTGCCAGTAATACAAGACCCCCCAATCATGTGCCAGTAATACCAGACCCCCCTCCAATCATGTGCCAGTAATACCAGACCCCCCCAATCATGTGCCAGTAATACCAGACCCCCCTCCAATCATGTGCCAGTAATACCAGACCCCCCTCCAATCATGTGCCAGTAATACCAGACCCCCCTCCAATCATGTGCCAGTAATACCAGACCCCCCTCCAATCATGTGCCAGTAATACCAAACCCCCCTCCAATCATGTGCCAGTAATACCAGACCCCCCTCCAATCATGTGCCAGTAATTCCAGACCCCCCTCCAATCATGTGCCAGTAATACCAGACCCCCCAATCATGTGCCAGTAATACAAGACCCCCCAATCATGTGCCAGTAATACCAGACCCCCCTCCAATCATGTGCCAGTAATACCAGACCCCCCCAATCATGTGCCAGTAATACCAGACCCCCCTCCAATCATGTGCCAGTAATACCAGACCCCCCTCCAATCATGTGCCAGTAATACCAGACCCCCCTCCAATCATGTGCCAGTAATACCAGACCCCCCTCCAATCATGTGCCAGTAATACCAAACCCCCCTCCAATCATGTGCCAGTAATACCAAACCCCCCTCCAATCATGTGCCAGTAATACCAGATCCCCCTCCAATCATGTGGCAGTAATACCAGACCTCCCTCCAATCATGTGCCAGTAATACCAGACCCCCCTCCAATCATGTGCCAGTAATACCAGACCCCCTCCAATCATGTGCCAGTAATACCAGACCTCCCCAATCATGTGCCAGTAGTAATACCAGACCCCCCCAATCATGTGCCAGTAATTCCAGGGGCCCCCCCAAATTCCCCAATCATGTGCCAGTATAATACCATTATGTGGCAGACTGCCAGTTAAAAAAAAAAAAAATTAACACTTATACTTACCTCTTTGGAGCGATGCGATGCAGGCCTCTTCTGGCCTGTGTCCCGACTCCAGCGCTGTACGGCTAAGGTGGCGCGATGAAGTCATCGCGCCGCCTACGCCGGCCTCTGATAGGCTGCCGGCCTAGTAGTGCCGGTAGCCTATCAGAGGAACAGGAAAGGGACACACCTCCCAGCCCTGCTCCTCCGCACAGCCTTCTGTTTGTATCGCTGTCCTGAGGACGGCGATGCAAACAGATCACTATGGAGATGAGCGCTTCGCTTCCACAATGGAAGCGCTCATCTCAGTGCCTGCCCCGCCGCCGCACACACACTGCTCATGCCGCACACACACTGCTCATGCCCATGCCGGAGCCGCGCCAAAGGTTCAAAAGAGCCGCAGGTTGCTGACCACTGCACTAAGGGAAAGGGCTGCCAAAAATGACAAGGAACCGGCACTACAATACACCCTTTATTACACATAAAAGAGGGCATCATGCAAAGCCTTGAAAAATTATGATTGATGGCCTGCTGGTGACCCTCAAAAACATTTGGGGCAACTTTCAATGTTATTTTCAGCCAAAACCATTCCAGAGAGGGAGCCTGAGAAACAGCTATGGCTACCACATCCAAGCAAGGCAGCATGCACGCAAATTACCTATTAGGTATAATTAGGTTAGGGTCTGCAGATGAGCTGACCCTGTAAAAGATTTTAGGTGCGGGCCTGCAGGTGAGCTGACCCTGTAAAAGATTGTAGGTGAGGGCCTGCTGGTGAGCTGACTCTGTAGAACATTATATGCGAGGGCATGCAGGTGAGCTGACCCTCTAAAAAATTAAATGCGAGGGCCTTCAGGTCAGCTGACCCTATAAAAGATTTGAGGTGCAGGCCTGCTGGTGAGCTGACCCTGTAAAATATTTTATGTGCGGGCCTGCAGGAGAGCTGACCCTCTAAAAAATGTAATGCGAGGGCCTTCTGGTGAGCTGACCCTGTAAAAGATTTGAGGTGCAGGCCTGCTGGTGAGTTTACCCTGTAAAAGATTTTATGTACAGGCCTGCTGGTGAACTGACCCAGTTAAAGATTGTAGGTGAAGGCCTGCTGGTGAGCTGACCCTCTAAAAAATTATATGCAAGGGCCTGAAGGTGAGCTGACCCTGTAAAATATTGTAGGTGAGGGCCTGATAGTGAGCTGACCCTCTAAAAAATTATATGCCAGGGCCTGCATGTGAGCTGACCCTTTAAAACATTATATGCGAAGGGCATACAGTGCTGCCCATAATTATTCATACCCCTGGCAAATTTTGACTTAAAGTTACTTTTATTCAACCAGCAAGTAATTTTTTGACGGGAAATGACATAGGTGTCTCCCAAAAGATAATAAGACAATGTACAAGAGGCATTATTGTGGAAAAAAAAAAACATTTCTCAGCTTTTATTTACATTTGAGCAAAAAGTGTCCAGTCCAAAATTATTCATACCCTTCTCAATAATCAATAGAAAAGCCTTTATTGGCTATTACAGCAATCAAACGCTTCCTATAATTGCAGACCAGCTTTTTTCATGTCTCCACAGGTATTTTTGCCCATTCATCTTTAGCAATAAGCTCCAAATCTTTCAGGTTGGAGGGTCTTTTTGCCATCACCCTGATCTTTTGCTCCCTCCACAGATTCTCAATTGGATTCAAGTCTGGACTCTGGCTGGACCACTCCAAAACGTTAATGTTGTTGTCTGCTAACCATTTCTTCACCACTTTTGCTGTGTGTTTTGGGTCATTGTCATGCTGAAATGTCCACTGGTGCCCAAGGCCAAGTTTCTCTGCAGACTGCCTGATATTGTCGTTGAGAATCCTCATGTATTGCTCTTTTTTCATGCCGTTTACTGTGATTAGGTTCCCTGGTCCATTGGCTGAAAAACACCCCCAAAGCATTGGGTTCCCACCACCATGTTTGACAGTGGGGATGCTGTTCTTTGGGTTGAAGGCTTCTCCTTTTTTACGCCAAATGAAGGAAACATCATTGTGACCAAACAATTCAATTTTTGTTTCATCTGACCATAACACAGAAGACCAGAAGTCTTCTTCTTTGTCCAGATGAGCTTTTGCAAAGGGCAAGCAAGCTTTTGTGTGCCTTATCTGGAGAAGTGGCATCCTCCTTAGTCTGCAGTGTGCAGCGTCCGTTGGATTGTCTGCCTTGAGACATTGCCACCAGCAGAGCGCAGATTCACCAGGATGGCCTTGGTGGTGATCCTTGGATTATTTTTCACCTCTCTAACTATCCTCCTGGCCAGCACAGGTGTCACTTTTGGCTTCCGACCACATCCTCTGAGATTTTCCACAGTGCGGAACATCTTGTATTTTTTGCTCAAATGTAAATATAAGCTAAGAAATGTTTTTTTTTGCAAAATAATGCCTCTTGTACATCGCCTTTTGGGAGACACCTATGTCATTTCCCGTCAAAAAATTACTTGCTGGTTGAATAAAAGTAACTTTAAGTCAAAATTTGCCAGGGGTATGAATAATTATGGGCAGCACTGTATATGCGAGGGCATTATATGTGACGAATAAGCATGTTCATATGATGGAAGAGGAGGAGGAGGATGAGAAAAGGAAGATTCAACCATATACCCTTTTTTTGTGGTGGAAGGGGTGCATGGGAATACAGTGTATTCAATACACCATAAAAGCCACATTTAGAGTGCTTTTACAGGGAGTGCAGAATTATTAGGCAAATGAGTATTTTGACCACATCATCCTCTTTATGCATGTTGTCTTACTCCAAGCTGTATAGGCTCGAAAGCCTACTACCAATTAAGCATATTAGGTGATGTGCATCTCTGTAATGAGAAGGGGTGTGGTCTAATGACATCAACACCCTACATCAGGTGTGCATAATTATTAGGCAACTTCCTTTCCTTTGGCAAAATGGGTCAAAAGAAGGACTTGACAGGCTCAGAAAAGTCAAAAATAGTGAGATATCTTGCAGAGGGATGCAGCACTCTTAAAATTGCAAAGCTTCTGAAGCGTGATCATCGAACAATCAAGCGTTTCATTCAAAATAGTCAACAGTGTCGCAAGAAGCGTGTGGAAAAACCAAGGCGCAAAATAACTGCCCATGAACTGAGAAAAGTCAAGCGTGCAGCTGCCAAGATGCCACTTGCCACCAGTTTGGCCATATTTCAGACCTGCAACATCACTGGAGTGCCCAAAAGCACAAGGTGTGCAATACTCAGAGACATGGCCAAGGTAAGAAAGGCTGAAAGACGACCACCACTGAACAAGACACACAAGCTGAAACGTCAAGACTGGGCCAAGAAATATCTCAAGACTGATTTTTCTAAGGTTTTATGGACTGATGAAATGAGAGTGAGTCTTGATGGGCCAGATGGATGGGCCCGTGGCTGGATTGGTAAAGGGCAGAGAGCTCCAGTCCGACTCAGACGCCAGCAAGGTGGAGGTGGAGTACTGGTTTGGGCTGGTATCATCAAAGATGAGCTTGTGGGGCCTTTTCGGGTTGAGGATGGAGTCAAGCTCAACTCCCAGTCCTACTGCCAGTTTCTGGAAGACACCTTTTTCAAGCAGTGGTACAGGAAGAAGTCTGCATCCTTCAAGAAAAACATTATTTTCATGCAGGACAATGCTCCATCACACGCGTCCAAGTACTCCACAGCGTGGCTGGCAAGAAAGGGTATAAAAGAAGAAAATCTAATGACATGGCCTCCTTTTTCACCTGATCTGAACCCCATTGAGAACCTGTGGTCCATCATCAAATGTGAGATTTACAAGGAGGGAAAACAGTACACCTCTCTGAACAGTGTCTGGGAGGCTGTGGTTGCTGCTGCACGCAATGTTGATGGTGAACAGATCAAAACACTGACAGAATCCATGGATGGCAGGCTTTTAAGTGTCCTTGCAAAGAAAGGTGGCTATATTGGTCACTGATTTGTTTTTGAATGTCAGAAAGTGTATATTTGTGAATGTTGAGATGTTATATTGGTTTCACTGGTAAAAATAAATAATTGAAATGGGTATATATTTGTTTTTTGTTAAGTCGCCTAATATTTATGCACATTAATAGTCACCTGCACACACAGATATCCCCCTAAAATAGCTAAAACTAAAAACAAACTAAAAACTACTTCCAAAAATATTCAGCTTTGATATTAATGAGTTTTTTGGGTTCATTGAGAACATGGTTGTTGTTCAATAATAAAATGAATCCTCAAAAATACAACTTGCCTAATAATTCGGCACTCCCTGTATGTTCAGCCGCTTTCCTCTGGTGGAGTCAAGACGTCATGGTCAATCCAGGCCTTGTTCATTTTTATAAGAGTCAACCTGTCAGCATTTTCAGTTGACAGGCAGATTCGCTTATCTGTTATAATGCCACCAGCAGCACCAAATACCCGCTCAGACAAAACGCTGGCGGCAGGGCAGGCCAGCACCTCCAAGGCGTAGAGCGCCAGTTCGTGCCTCTTGTCTAGCTTGGACACCCAGTAGTTGTAAGGCACTGAGGGATCATTGAGGACGCTGACACGGTCTGCTATGTACTCCTTCATCTTCTTCCAAAATGTTTCTCTCCTTGTGACACTAGGCTGCACATCAGGGTGAGGGTACTGGCGGGGTGTCATGAAACTGTCCCAGGTTTTGGGGAGTGTTGCCCTGCCTCTGTTGGAACTGCTGTGTGTTCCCCTTGTCTCCCCTCCTCGGTTGGCCAAGGAACTACGGACTCTGCCTCCAGCGTTGTCAGATATAAATTTTTGGAGCAATTTTTCAACAAGGATCTTCTGGTATTACACCGTTTTGCTAGTCCTCTCCACCAAAGGAATGAGAGATGAGAAGTTCTCTTTGTAGCGGGGGTCGAGAAGGGTGAACAACCAGTAATCAGTGTTGTCTAAAATGCGTATAACGCGCGGGTCGCAGGAAAGGCAGCCTAACATGAAGTCAGCCATGTGTGCCAGAGTACCAACAGGCAAGACTTCGCTGTCATCATCAGGAGGATCATTCTCAATCTACTCACCCTCTTCCTCCTCTTCTGCCCACCCACACTGAACAGATGGAATTAAACTTCCATGGGTACTACCCTCTGTAGCCGAGGCAACCGTCTCCTGCTCCTCCTCTTCTTCATTCAATTTACGCTGAGAAGACAAACTGAGGGTGGTCAGGCTATCACCCTGTGCAATGTCTTCCCCCATTTCCACCTCTTCCACATGCAAAGAGTCGTCTTTAATTGTGAGCAGCGAGCGTTTGAGTAGACACAGAAGTAGGATGGTTACGCTGATAATAGAGTTATCGCCGCTCACCATCTGTGTTGATTCTTCAAAGTTTCTTAAAACCTCACAGAGGTCAGACATCCATGCCCACTCCTCGTTTGTGAATAGCGGAAGTTGACTGGAAAGGCGATGACCATGTTGCAGCTGGTATACCACTACTGCCCTCTGCTGCTCATAAAGCCTGGCCAACATGTGGAACGTCGAGTTTCAGTGCGTGCTCACGTCGCACAACAGCCAGTGAGCTGGCAATTTCAAGTGCTGCTGCAGCGTTGGCAGACCGGCTGAAGCTGTCGGTGACTTGCGGAAATGTGGACACATGCGGGACACCTTCACCAGTAGCTCAGGCAAATTGGGGTAGGTTTTTAGAAACCGCTGAACCACAAGGTTGAACACGTGGGCTAGGCATGGGATGTGTCTGAGCTTGCCGAGCTCCAAAGCCGCCACCAAGTTACGGCCATTATCAGATACAACCATGCCTGGTTCTAGGTTGAGTGGCGAGAGCCACAGCTCAGTCTGGTCTCTTATCCCCTGCCACAGCTCTGCGGCGGTGTGCTGTTTGTACCCTAAGCATATCAGCTTCAGCACGGCCTGTTGCTGCTTCCCCATTGCAGTGCTACACTGCTTCCAGCTACCAACTGATGACTGACTGGTTCTGCATGCAGATAATTTGGAGGTGGAAGTGAAGGAGGAGGAAGAGGAGGAGAAGTGGGGGTTGGAGACACTAATGTAGGTGCTGGCGGAAACCCTGATCGACGTAGGGCCCGCAATCCTTGGCATCGGTAGCACCTGTGCCATCCCAGGGTATGACTCGCTCCCGGACTCCACAACGTTCACCCAGTGTGCCGTCAGGGAAATGTAGCGTCCCTGGCCGAATGCACTTGTCCATGTGTCCATGGTAAGTGGACCTTCCCAGTAACTGTGTTGGTCAGGGCACCTTTGATGTTACGGGACACATGTTGGTGTAAGGCGGGCACAGCACAACGAGAAAAATAGTGGCGGCTGGGGACTGCATAACGAGGGACAGCCGCCAACATCAGGCTGCTGAAGGCCTCAGTGTCCACTAGCCTAAATGGCAACATTTCCAGGGCCAGTAATTTGGAAAGTTGCGCATTTAGTGCTATGGCCTGTGGGTGGCTGGCTGGGTATTTGCGCTTGCATTCAAATGACTTGGGTAAGGACATTTGTACGCTGCTCTGGGACATGGAAGTGGATATGGTCGTTGATTGTGCTTGCGAAGGTCCAGGTGCAGGGCGGGATGCATCCGGGCCTGCACCTTCGACAGGGGATTGGCCAGCACATAACACAGGGGAAGAGGAGGCAGTGGTGTGACCCGCAGACACAGATTGTGGACCCAGGCGTTCGTCCCACTTATTACGGTGCTTCGATGCCATGTGGCGGATTTTGCTGGTGGTGGTGAGGTCACTAGTGTTCACGCCCCGGCTCATTTTTGTTTGGCACAGGTTGCAAACTACTATTCTTTTGTCGTCCGCTCTTTCCTCAAAAAAGCGGCATACTGCGAAACATCTACCCCCTGGCAAGGGAGATTTTCGCAAGGGGTTGCTCCGTGAAACAGTTGCGGGCCCGCCTTTTCCCTTTTGCCACCCCACTGCCTCTTCCAGCCTGTTGTGGTGCTGCAGATCCCTCGTCCTCTGTACTGCTGTCCTCGCTCAGCTTTCCAACTTGGGTCAGTGACCTCATCGTCCACCATCTCCTCTTCCACTTCCTGACTCTGATCATCCTCCTGATTTGTTGACCTAACCATATCCTTAGTGATTGACTACTGTGTCTCATCCTCTTCGTCAACCTCTTGAGACATTAACTGAGGTTGACTCATTGGCAACTGTGTCTCATCATCATCCACCTCATTAATCACTAATTACTGTTCCTCACCGTAATGTTCTTGTGACTGTGGATGTTCAAGAGTTTGGGAATCAGTGTCCCTCTTCAAGCGTGCTTGGCGAGAGGGCCAAATCAAGTAATGGCAATGAAAAGAGGTCCTCGGAATATCCAAGTGTGGGATCACTTGTTTGGCCAGACTGTAAATGGTGGGAGGAAGGAGGATCAGGGTGAGGATTGTGTTGACCAGACTCCTGGCTACTGAAACTTGGCGTGGTGGATAACAGGGTGATTCTTAACCGACTAGAAGCATTATCTGCAATCCACACTGGTCTGACTTCAAGAGTGGTGTCCTGCGCAGCCCTGCAAACTGGGACACGAAGCTACATATTTTGGATGATTGTTTTTCTTGTGCTCTGGCAGCAGGCACTGTTTCTCTGCGCCCAGGGCCACGGTCTCTGCGTGCACCATCAGCATCACGGCCTCTTCCCCGTCCCTTACTGCTCGCCTTCTTCATTTTAAATGTGACATAATTTTTAAAAAATGCCACACGTACAGTAGCGTAGGATTTGGAAGTGTATGCGCAAATACATTTACAAAGGTATTTGTGATGAGGAAACGTTATACAGGACAGGTTCCACAGGTAATGTCACAGTTTGCAGTGTCTACAGAAAATGTCTACTGGATGTCACTGATATTTTAGGGATGCACACACTTTAAACAGGAGATGTGGCGCGGATAATTTAACTGTCCGCAGCGGACACCGTCTCTGGAAAAAGTGCACTGAATGACACTGATATTTTAGGGATGCGCACACTTTAAACAGGAGATGTGGCGTGGATAATTTAACTGTCCGCAGGGGACACCATCTACGGAAAAAGTGCACTGAATGTCACTGATATTTTAGGGAATAGAGATGTGCACACCTTAAACAGGAGATGTGGCGCGGATAATTTAACTGTCCGCAGCAGACACCGTCTACGGAAAAAGTACACTGGATGTCACTGACATTTTAGAGATGCGCAGAAAATTTTACTGTCTGCAAGGGACACCGTCTAGGGAAAAAGTGCACTGGATGTCACTGATATTTTAGGGATGCACACACTTTAAACAGGAGATGTGGCGCCAATAATTTAACTGTCCGCAGGGGACACCATCTACGTATAAAGTGCACTGGATGTCACTGATATTTTCAGGATGCGCACACTTTAAACAGGAGATGTGGCGCCGATAATTTAACTGTCCGCAGGGGACACCGTCTACGTATAAAGTGCACTGGATGTCACTGATATTTTCAGGATGCGCACACTTTAAACAGGAGATGTGGCGCAGATAATTTTACTGTCCGCAGGGGACACCGTCTACGGAAAAGTGCACTGGATGTCACTGATATTTTCAGGATGCGCACACTTTAAACAGGAGATGTGGCGCAGATAATTTTACTGTCCGCAGGGGACACCGTCTACGGAAAAGTACACTGGATGTCACTGATATTTTCAGGATGCGCACACTTTAAAAGGAGATGTGGCGCGGATAATTTAACTGTCCGCAGGGGACACCGTCTACGAAAAAAGTACACTGGGTCTCACTGATATTCAAGAGATATGCACACTTTAAACAGGAGATGTGGCGCGGATAATTTAACTGTGCACAGGGGACACCGTCTACGGATAAAGTGCACTGGATGACACTGATATTTTCAGCATGCGCACACTTTAAACAGGAGATGTGGCGCAGATAATTTAACTGTCCGCACCACAATTATCCGCACCACATCTCCTGTTTAAAATGTGCGCATCCCTAAAATTTCAATGTCATCCAGTGCACTTTTTCCATAGACGGTGTGTCTATGGAAAAAGTGCACTGGATGACATTGAAATTTTAGGGATGCGCACATTTTAAACAGGAGATGTGGTGCGGATAATTTAACTGTCCGCAGCGGACACCGTCTATGGAAAAAGTGCACTGGATGTCACTGATATTTTAGGGATGTGCACACTTTGTACAGGAAATGTGGCGCTAATAATTTTATTGTCCGCAAGGGACACCGTCTATGAAAAAAGTGTAGTGGATGTCACTGATATTTTAGAGATGCGCACACTTTAAACAGGAGATGTGGCGCGGATAATTTAAAGGGAACCTGTTACCGGGATTTTGTGCATAGAGCTGAGGACATGGGTTGCTAGATGGCCGCTAGCACATCCGCAATACCCAGTCCCCATAGCTCTGTGTGCTTTTATTGTGTAAAAAAAAATATTTGATACATATGCAAATGAACCTGAGATGAGTCCTGTCCCTGAAACGTTTTTGTAGAAAAATTCAATTCAATTACACTCCCTACACTATCTGACCCTTCCTATGCTCATCTCTCCCTGACTTAGAATGAGCCGAACACGCGTCATCGGGTGCTATATATGACGCGTTCCGGCCAGCCAATCACTGTAATGTCAGTAGCCAACATGGCTACTGGCATTACAGTGAGGGCAGTACTTACCTGCACGTTTATTGGCTGCTTAGCAGCCGCGAAACGTGCGGGAATGAGACTCGAGCATTGCGTTCAAGCACATGCGGTACTCGGCCAAGTACCGCCATGTGCCGAGCATAACGATGCTCGAGCCGAACTGGTATTCCGCTGAGCATGCTCGCTCAACACTACCTTTGATACTTACCGTATGCAGAAATGTAGAAATCTGGTCTCACTTCCTTTCTCTTAATTCCATCTCCACCCATTGTTTGGTTGAACTTGAGTGCGCAGCAGCCTGGTTTTCTATCTTTACCTTTTGTTATGTTGAGGCCTTGTGCTAATATAAAAAAATAAAAATCCAGTTTTCCCCCATCATTCTGCACTCAATCCTCCATAATGAGAAAGTTAACAGAATGTTAGAAATCTTTACTAATTTATTGAAAAGGAAATACTAAAATCTTGCATTGTCATAAGTCTTCAGACCCCTTACTCAGGACTTAGATGAAGCCCCTCTGGCAGTGATTACAGCCTCCAGTCTTTTTGAGAATGATGCCACAAGGTTTGCAGACCTGGATTTGGGGATTTTCTGGCATTTTTCTCTGCAGATCCTCTCAAGCTCTGTCACATTGGACTGGGGCAGTTGGTGGACAGTCATTTTCTGGTCTCTCCAGAGATGTTCGATTGGGTTCAAGTCAGGACTCTGGCTCGGCCACTCAAGGAAATTCATAGAGTTGTCCATAAGCCCCTCCTGTGGTGTCTTGCATGGATTCCTTCAAACATGATGCTTAGGACTGAGGCTAAAACAAAATGTAGAAAAAATGTAAAGGATCTGAAGGCATTACAAATGCACTATCTATCTATCTATCTATTATCTATCCTATCTATCTATCTATCTATCTATCTATCTATCTATCTATCTATCTATCTATCTATCTATATATTATCTATCTATCTATTATCTATCTATCTATTATCTATCTATCTATCTATTATCTATCTATCTATCTATCTATCTATCTATCTATCTATCTATCTATCTATTATCTATCTATTATCTATCTATCTATCTATCTATCTATCTATCTATCTATCTATCTATCTATCTATCTATTATCTATCTATCTATCTATCTATCTATCTATCTATCTATCTCCTATCTATTATCTATCTATCTCATATCTATCTATCTATCTATCTCATATCTATCTATCTCTCTTATGTGTATCGGGATATCCTGACTCTCGCAAAGGACATAAGCCAGCCGACAACCGAGGTTTCTAGTCGAGGCTTCCTCCATTTTTTCCTACTGAGAACATGTGCAACCTCAGCTGAACATACATGTGTCTGACATGGGGGGGGGGGGGGGTGTGGATAGGAGTTGTTTTAGGGGGGATTCGATGTTTGGCCTACACCTATCTAAGTTGTATGGCCACCTTTAGGATTGACCATCAATATCTGATCATCTTGCGTGTGGCTGAACTGAAGTACAAGGCATGACATCAGCTAATTTGTGTGGGAAAATCACTGGGAGTCCCAGGCTGGACCCCACCAAGCCTAAGGATGAATACAGGTCACAGAACCCTGAGCTGACTTTTATTATTCTTTATCATTTACACTACGGAGGTCATTATTCTTTTTAATATTTATCTCAGTGGCTTCGAAACATCTTTTTCAGGAGAGAACTGTAAAATTCTTGTCCACCATTAACTGAGCTGAAATACCATTTGTAATTTTCTCGTTTGCTACTTCCCCAAATGTAAAAGCGTAAAGCACAGCAGAATAGGGTGACGCTCCATAAATAAAGAATTTTTGTTATTTTTTTTTTAATTACTGCACCCTTAAGGCTCAATACTGGTCACATGAATTGACATGGCAACTTTTTACATTTATATATATTTTTAATATTTAGTTTTTTTTCTATTTTCCAACTTTGCCACTTTTTCTTGTACTTTTTGTATTGTTTAGTAGGAGTAGATATCGCCTCCTCCTTATTCCAGCCATCATAAAATATACTGATTCCCTTTTTTTCCACTTACCCAGAAAAGTGAGTAACCTTTCTCTGACTCACACATCACCTCTCTCCACCCCACCGGTGACCTGTAAACCCTCCTGTGTTTGTTTTTTATAGTCCTTGGGAGGTTAGCATTAGAAATTTATGAAGTGCATACCCTCTACACATTTTGTCCATAAAACGTCAGTAAAAAAAAGGCAAATAAGTGAATTGTTAATCCTCAGACAGTGAGCACTTAAACATAATGAACACTTGATAATAGAATTTAGGTGTTTTTTTCTCCTAGGTCCTTCAGTCAGAGGAGAAGCTGCACAGCTGCAGAGCGCGGTCCAGGAAATCATCACCTTATGATTATGTGTTGGTTTCCACGTGAAGTAAGAGTGTCAAAATAGACAGGTTTTCTATCGCGCATTTCCTGTCCTGGTGGCATTTATGCCGGTAACCAGCCCGATCCCCGTCAGATCCCATAAGTTTGAATAGGGATCCGGAAGTGCCCGGATACGGTTACTCTGGTAGTCTGCTCCTCTGCCGGAAAAGATTACCGGATTTACCTACCGCAGATGTGAACCTACCCTTAGTGGTCAGGAGTTAATGGGGTTATCAAGGAAATGATAATGATGACCTAGTGATGTTTTGGACACTGGTGAAGGACAACTTTGTACGTTTCGGTGTGACGGCGCCCCCTACCACCCCGAAAACCCTCCCTGAGATGATACTGGAGGCTGGACAAAAGGGGCGGACTGGGAACTTAAAGTGGCCCTGGAAAAAAAAAAAATCTAAAACTGGCCCCACGTTGTAGACGGGTCCAAATTGACAGAAAGCAGCACAACACAAGTAGGTGGAGCCTGCAGTACTGCAGTGCAGCACAAAATACCACCCCAGCAGAACCAAATACTACAGTGCAGCACAATATACTGCCCCAGCAGAACCAGATACCACAGTGCAGCACAATATACTGCCCCAGCAGAACCAAATACTACAGTGCAGCACAATATACTGCCCCAGCAGAACCAGATACCACAGTGCAGCACAATATACTGCCCCAGCAGAACCAAATACTACAGTGCAGCACAATATACTGCCCCAGCAGAACCAGATACCACAGCGCAGCACAATATACTGCCCCAGCAGAACCAAATACTACAGTGCAGCACAATATACTGCCCCAGCAGAACCAGATACCACAGCGCAGCACAATATACTGCCCCAGCAAAACCAGATACCACAGTGCAGCACAATATACTGCCCCAGCAGAACCAGATACCACAGTGCAGCACAATATACTGCCCCAGCAGAACCAGATACCACAGTGCAGCACAATATACTGCCCCAGCAGAACCAGATACTACAGTGCAGCACATTATACTGCCCCAGCAGAACCAAATACTACAGTGCAGCACAATATACTGCCCCAGCAGAACCAGATACCACAGTGCAGCACAATATACTGCCCCAGCAGAACCAAATACTACAGTGCAGCACAATATACTGCCCCAGCAGAACCAAATACCACAGCGCAGCACAATATACTGCCCCAGCAGAACCAGATACCACAGTACAGCACAATATACTGCCCCAACAGAGACAAATACCACAGTGCAGCACAATATACTGCCCCAGCAGAACCAAATACCACAGTGCAGCACAATATACTGCCCCAGCAGAAACAAATACCACAGCGCAGCACAAAATACTGCCCCAGCAGAACCAGATACCACAGTGCAGCACAATATACTGCCCCAGCAGAACCAGATACCACAGTGCAGCACAATATACTGCCCCAGCTGAACCAGATACCACAGTGCAGCACAATATACTGCCCCAGCAGAACCAAATACCACAGTGCAGCACAATATACTGCCCCAGCAGAACCAAATACCACAGCGCAGCACAAAATACCACCCCAGCAGAACCAGATACTACAGTGCAGCACAATATACTGCCCCAGCAGAGACAAATACCACAGCGCAGCACAAAATACCACCCCAGCAGAACCAGATACCACAGTGCAGCACAATATACTGCCCCAGCAGAACCAGATACTACAGTGCAGCACAATATACTGCCCCAGCAGAACCAGATACTACAGTGCAGCACAATATACTGCTCCAGCAGAACCAGATACCCCAGTGCAGCACAATATACTGCCCCAGCAGAACCAGATACCACAGTGCAGCACAATATACTGCCCCAGCAGAACCAGGTACCACAGTGCAGCACAATATACTGCCCCAGCAGAACCAAATACCACAGCGCAGCACAAAATACCACCCCCAGCTGAACCAAATATCACAGTGCAGCACAATATACTGCCCCAACAGAGCCAAATACCACAGCGCAGCACAAAATACCACCCCCAGCTGAACCAAATACCACAGTGCAGCACAATATACTGCCCCAGCAGAACCAAATACCATAGTGCAGCACAAAATACCACCCCCAGCTGAACCAAATACCACAGTGCAGCACATTATACTGCCCCAGCAGAACCAAATACCACAGCGCAGCACAAAATACCACCCCCAGCTGAACAAAATACCACAGTGCAGCACATTATACTGCCCCAGCAGAACCAAATACCACAGCGCAGCACAAAATACCACCCCCAGCTGAACCAAATATCACAGTGCAGCACAATATACTGCGCCAACAGAGCCAAATACCACAGCGCAGCACAAAATACCACCCCCAGCTGAACCAAATATCACAGTGCAGCACAATATACTGCCCCAACAGAGCCAAATACCACAGCGCAGCACAATATACTGCCCCAACAGAGACAAATACCACAGTGCAGCACAATATACTGCCCCAGCAGAACCAGATACCACAGTGCAGCACAATATACTGCCCCAGCAGAACCAAATACCACAGTGCAGCACAATATACCGCCACAACAGAGCCAAATACCACAGCGCAGCACAAAATACCACCCCAGCAGAACCAGATACCACAGTGCAGCACAATATACTGCCCCAGCAGAACCAAATACCACAGTGCAGCACAAAATACCACCCCCAGCAGAACCAAATACCACAGTGCAGCACAATATACTGCCCCAGCAGAACCAAATACCACAGCGCAGCACAAAATACCACCCCAGCAGAACCAGATACTACAGTGCAGCACAATATACTGCCCCAGCAGAGCCAGATACTACAGTGCAGCACAATATACTGCCCCAACAGAGACAAATACCACAGCGCAGCACAAAATACCACCCCAGCAGAACCAGATACTACAGTGCAGCACAATATACTGCTCCAGCAGAACCAGATACCCCAGTGCAGCACAATATACTGCCCCAGCAGAACCAGATACCACAGTGCAGCACAATATACTGCCCCAGCAGAACCAGATACCACAGTGCAGCACAATATAATGCCCCAGCAGAACCAAATATCACAGTGCAGCACAATATACTGCCCCAACAGAGCCAAATACCACAGCGCAGCACAAAATACCACCCCCAGCAGAACCAAATACCACTGTGCAGCACAATATACTGCCCCAGCAGAACCAAATACCACAGTGCAGCACAAAATACCACCCCCAGCAGAACCAAATACCACAGTGCAGCACAATATACTGCCCCAGCAGAGCCAAATACCACAGCGCAGCACAATATACTGCCCCAGCAGAACCAGATACCACAGTGCAGCACAATATACTGCCCCAGCAGAACCAGATACCACAGTGCAGCACAATATATTGCCCCAGCAGAACCAAATATCACAGTGCAGCACAATATACTGCCCCAACAGAGCCAAATACCACAGCGCAGCACAAAATACCACCCCCAGCAGAACCAGATACCACAGTGCAGCACAATATACTGCCCCAGCAGAACCAGATACCACAGTGCTGCACATTATACTGCCCCAGCAGAACCAGATAGCGCAGTGCAGCACAATATACTGCCCCAGCAGAACCAAATACCACAGTGCAGCACAATATACTGCCCCAGCAGAACCAGATACCACAGTGCAGCACAATATACTGCTCCAGCATAACCAAATACCACAGCGCAGCACAATATACTGCCCCAGCAGAACCAGATACCACAGTGCTGCACATTATACTGCCCCAGCAGAACCAGATACCGCAGTGCAGCACAATATACTGCCCCAGCAGAACCAGATACCGCAGTACAGCACATTATACCGCCCCAGCAGAACCAGATACCACAGTGCTGCACATTATACTGCCCCAGCAGAACCAGATACCACAGTGCAGCACAATATACTGCCCCAGCAGAACCAGATACCACAGTACAGCACATTATACCGCCCCAGCAGAACCAGATACCACAGTGCAGCACAATATACTGCCCCAGCAGAACCAGATACCACAGTGCAGCACAATATACTGCCCCAGCAGAACCAGATACCACAGTGCAGCACAATATACTGCCCCAGCAGAACCAGATACCACAGCGCAGCACAATATACTGCCCCAGCAGAACCAAATACCACAGTGCAGCACAATATACTGCCCCAGCAGAACCAAATACCACAGCGCAGCACAAAATACCACCCCAGCAGAACCAGATACTACAGTGCAGCACAATATACTGCCCCAGCAGAGACAAATACCACAGCGCAGCACAAAATACCACCCCAGCAGAACCAGATACCACAGTGTAGCACAATATACTGCCCCAGCAGAACCAGATACTACAGTGCAGCACAATATACTGCCCCAGCAGAACCAGATACTACAGTGCAGCACAATATACTGCTCCAGCAGAACCAGATACCCCAGTGCAGCACAATATACTGCCCCATCAGAACCAGATACCACAGTGCAGCACAATATACTGCCCCAGCAGAACCAGGTACCACAGTGCAGCACAATATACTGCCCCAGCAGAACCAAATACCACAGTGCATCACAATATACTGCCCCAGCTGAACCAAATACCACAGTGCAGCACAATATACTGCCCCAGCAGAACCAAATACCACAGCGCAGCACAAAATACCACCCCCAGCTGAACAAAATACCACAGTGCAGCACAATATACTGCCCCAGCAGAACCAGGTACCACAGTGCAGCACATTATACTGCCCCAGCAGAACCAAATACCACAGCGCAGCACAAAATACCACCCCCAGCTGAACCAAATATCACAGTGCAGCACAATATACTGCCCCAACAGAGCCAAATACCACAGCGCAGCACAAAATACCACCCCCAGCTGAACCAAATACCACAGTGCAGCACAATATACTGCCCCAGCAGAACCAAATACCATAGTGCAGCACAAAATACCACCCCCAGCAGAACCAAATACCACAGTGCAGCACAATATACTGCCCCAACAGAGCCAAATACCACAGTGCAGCACAATATACTGCCCCAGCAGAACCAGATACCACAGTGCAGCACAATATACTGCCCCAGCAGAACCAAATACCACAGTGCAGCACAATATACCGCCCCAACAGAGCCAAATACCACAGCGCAGCACAAAATACCACCCCAGCAGAACCAAATACCATAGTGCAGCACAAAATACCACCCCCAGCTGAACCAAATACCACAGTGCAGCACATTATACTGCCCCAGCAGAACCAAATACCACAGCGCAG
Source organism: Bufo bufo (assembly GCF_905171765.1). Classification (NCBI taxonomy): domain Eukaryota; kingdom Metazoa; phylum Chordata; class Amphibia; order Anura; family Bufonidae; genus Bufo; species Bufo bufo. The sequence continues at coordinate 71,908,138 of NC_053392.1, read as the reverse complement.
CACAAAATACCACCCCCAGCTGAACAAAATACCACAGTGCAGCACAATATACTGCCCCAGCAGAACCAGGTACCACAGTGCAGCACATTATACTGCCCCAGCAGAACCAAATACCACAGCGCAGCACAAAATACCACCCCCAGCTGAACCAAATATCACAGTGCAGCACAATATACTGCCCCAACAGAGCCAAATACCACAGCGCAGCACAAAATACCACCCCCAGCAGAACCAAATACCACAGTGCAGCACAATATACTGCCCCAACAGAGCCAAATACCACAGCGCAGCACAATATACTGCCCCAACAGAGACAAATACCACAGTGCAGCACAATATACTGCCCCAGCAGAACCAGATACCACAGTGCAGCACAATATACTGCCCCAGCAGAACCAAATACCACAGTGCAGCACAATATACCGCCCCAACAGAGCCAAATACCACAGCGCAGCACAAAATACCACCCCAGCAGAACCAGATACCACAGTGCAGCACAATATACTGCCCCAGCAGAACCAGATACCACAGTGCAGCACAATATACTGCCCCAGCAGAACCAAATACCACAGTGCAGCACAAAATACCACCCCCAGCAGAACCAAATACCACAGTGCAGCACAATATACTGCCCCAGCAGAACCAAATACCACAGCGCAGCACAAAATACCACCCCAGCAGAACCAGATACTACAGTGCAGCACAATATACTGCCCCAGCAGAGCCAGATACTACAGTGCAGCACAATATACTGCCCCAACAGAGACAAATACCACAGCGCAGCACAAAATACCACCCCAGCAGAACCAGATACTACAGTGCAGCACAATATACTGCTCCAGCAGAACCAGATACCCCAGTGCAGCACAATATACTGCCCCAGCAGAACCAGATACCACAGTGCAGCACAATATACTGCCCCAGCAGAACCAGATACCACAGTGCAGCACAATATAATGCCCCAGCAGAACCAAATATCACAGTGCAGCACAATATACTGCCCCAACAGAGCCAAATACCACAGCGCAGCACAAAATACCACCCCCAGCTGAACCAAATACCACAGTGCAGCAGAATATACTGCCCCAGCAGAACCAAATACCATAGTGCAGCACAAAATACCACCCCCAGCAGAACCAAATACCACAGTGCAGCACAATATACTGCCCCAACAGAGCCAAATACCACAGTGCAGCACAATATACTGCCCCAGCAGAACCAGATACCACAGTGCAGCACAATATACTGCCCCAGCAGAACCAAATACCACAGTGCAGCACAATATACCGCCCCAACAGAGCCAAATACCACAGCGCAGCACAAAATACCACCCCAGCAGAACCAAATACCATAGTGCAGCACAAAATACCACCCCCAGCTGAACCAAATACCACAGTGCAGCACATTATACTGCCCCAGCAGAACCAAATACCACAGCGCAGCACAAAATACCACCCCCAGCTGAACAAAATACCACAGTGCAGCACAATATACTGCCCCAGCAGAACCAGGTACCACAGTGCAGCACATTATACTGCCCCAGCAGAACCAAATACCACAGCGCAGCACAAAATACCACCCCCAGCTGAACCAAATATCACAGTGCAGCACAATATACTGCCCCAACAGAGCCAAATACCACAGCGCAGCACAAAATACCACCCCCAGCAGAACCAAATACCACAGTGCAGCACAATATACTGCCCCAACAGAGCCAAATACCACAGCGCAGCACAATATACTGCCCCAACAGAGACAAATACCACAGTGCAGCACAATATACTGCCCCAGCAGAACCAGATACCACAGTGCAGCACAATATACTGCCCCAGCAGAACCAAATACCACAGTGCAGCACAATATACCGCCCCAACAGAGCCAAATACCACAGCGCAGCACAAAATACCACCCCAGCAGAACCAGATACCACAGTGCAGCACAATATACTGCCCCAGCAGAACCAGATACCACAGTGCAGCACAATATACTGCCCCAGCAGAACCAAATACCACAGTGCAGCACAAAATACCACCCCCAGCAGAACCAAATACCACAGTGCAGCACAATATACTGCCCCAGCAGAACCAAATACCACAGCGCAGCACAAAATACCACCCCAGCAGAACCAGATACTACAGTGCAGCGCAATATACTGCCCCAGCAGAGCCAGATACTACAGTGCAGCACAATATACTGCCCCAACAGAGACAAATACCACAGCGCAGCACAAAATACCACCCCAGCAGAACCAGATACTACAGTGCAGCACAATATACTGCTCCAGCAGAACCAGATACCCCAGTGCAGCACAATATACTGCCCCAGCAGAACCAGATACCACAGTGCAGCACAATATACTGCCCCAGCAGAACCAGATACCACAGTGCAGCACAATATAATGCCCCAGCAGAACCAAATATCACAGTGCAGCACAATATACTGCCCCAACAGAGCCAAATACCACAGCGCAGCACAAAATACCACCCCCAGCAGAACCAAATACCACTGTGCAGCACAATATACTGCCCCAGCAGAACCAAATACCACAGTGCAGCACAAAATACCACCCCCAGCAGAACCAAATACCACAGTGCAGCACAATATACTGCCCCAGCAGAGCCAAATACCACAGCGCAGCACAATATACTGCCCCAGCAGAACCAGATACCACAGTGCAGCACAATATACTGCCCCAGCAGAACCAGATACCACAGTGCAGCACAATATATTGCCCCAGCAGAACCAAATATCACAGTGCAGCACAATATACTGCCCCAACAGAGCCAAATACCACAGCGCAGCACAAAATACCACCCCCAGCAGAACCAGATACCACAGTGCAGCACAATATACTGCCCCAGCAGAGCCAAATACCACAGTGCAGCTCAATATACTGCTCCAAAAGAACCAAATAACACAGTGCAGCACAATATACTTCCCCAGCAGAACCAGATACCACAGTGCTGCACATTATACTGCCCCAGCAGAACCAGATACCGCAGTGCAGCACAATATACTGCCCCAGCAGAACCAAATACCACAGTGCAGCACAATATACTGCCCCAGCAGAACCAGATACCACAGTGCAGCACAATATACTGCTCCAGCATAACCAAATACCACAGCGCAGCACAATATACTGCCCCAGCAGAACCAGATACCACAGTGCTGCACATTATACTGCCCCAGCAGAACCAGATACCGCAGTGCAGCACAATATACTGCCCCAGCAGAACCAGATACCGCAGTGCAGCACAATATACTGCCCCAGCAGAACCAGATACCACAGTGCAGCACAATATACTGCCTCCCCCGCTGCAGTATTAAACTGTATCATCCTCTTGAGGACTGCCCCAGCAGAGCCAAATACCACAGTGCAGCTCAATATACTGCTCCAAAAGAACCAAATAACACAGTGCAGCACAATATACTGCCCCAGCAGAACCAGATACCACAGTGCAGCACAATATACTGCCCCAGCAGAACCAAATACCACAGTGCAGCACAATATACTGCCCCAGCAGAACCAGATACCACAGTGCAGCACAATATACTGCTCCAGCATAACCAAATACCACAGTGCTGCACATTATACTGCCCCAGCAGAACCAGATACCGCAGTGCAGCACAATATACTGCCCCAGCAGAACCAGATACCGCAGTGCAGCACAATATACTGCCCCAGCAGAACCAGATACCACAGTACAGCACATTATACCGCCCCAGCAGAACCAGATACCGCAGTGCAGCACAATATACTGCCCCAGCAGAACCAGATACCACAGTGCAGCACAATATACTGCCCCAGCAGAACCAGATACCACAGTGCAGCACAATATACTGCCTCCCCCGCTGCAGTATTAAACTGTATCATCCTCTTGAGGACTGCAAGACAGTTGAATTCAGGAGGGCACCTGGTGGCCGTGAGGAGAGCTTGTGCAGCCCCCTTCCCTGTAGGGTCTAAGGCTAGACCACCCCAGGTGGACAAGTACGGCGAGAATAAACTGCGTCCGTTCTGGCCACTGTTCCTGTCTTCCTGCCTAGAAGTCCATGGGGTCAGGGAACACAATATGTGCCTGGGAAATGCCACAGTTATTTAGAAAACAAGAGTATTAAAAAATATATATTTTTAAACGAACATCTGGGCAGAAATATGAATCTTACAGCAAAGTTACATTTGGCTAAGATGCAGAACTTCACTAATGTGCAGAATAAAACTGTTATATTAATGAAGTTATTGCAGCACAATGCATTCAATGATAATGCATGGTAACCTTGACGCTACGTAATGTGTTAGCAGTTACCTGGTATATAAATCCCTAAATACCCCTAAAGCCGGCCTCATTATTATCTTGCCCTCTCACCCTGCTCTGTCGCAGATTCTCTCTTTGGCAAACTTTCACACTTGCGTTGTTGTTTTCCAGTATTGGGATCCGGCAGAGGATCTCAATACCATAAAAAAAAACGTTTCCGTTTAGTCCTTCTGCATTCTGAACGGAAAGAGATCCGTTCAGGATGCATCAGGATGTCTTCCGTTCTGTCAGCATTCCATTTTGTGACTGAACACAAAACTGCTGCAAGCTGTGGTTTTGTGTCCGGTAATAAAAACTGTAAAAAACGGATCCAGCACTGAATACTATGTGTCAGTGGTGACTGATCCGTTTTTTAGGAGCCTAAAAAAAACCGGATCCGTCACCCATTGACTTTTATTGTATTTAGTGACGGAAGCATTTTTTTTTTCCGTTTTGATTTCACACGACCGCATCCTAACGGAACGGATGCATCCTGATGTGCAAACTCAAAAGGGATTCATTTAATTCCGGAATTGAGATCCTCTGCCGGATCTCAATGCCATAATTAACAACGCAAATGTGAAAGTAGCATTTCCCAGTATACCAAAGGAGCCCTGTCTTGCGCCCCAAAATCCACCAACATCAAGGGCACCACACCTACTAACAGGCAAGAGACCCCAAACCCTGAGGAGAAGAAAGAGTGTGACCTTAACATCAATGCATGGCCCAGGGGGGGCCAGAGTGAGGCACGCCATTGTGACTACTACCACTCCTATCCTCCCCGCCGCTACCACGTCTGTCCTCCGCCCTCTCTCCTCCCAGGCTCACTGCATATATACTGTTTAAAGGGGTTTACAGTTTGCATCAACACCCTATAAAATAGTATTTCTTTTAAATTTATTGCTCCTATCTCCCATTCTGGGCTGTGGTCACATGATCATGTCCATGCAGCTCTTTTGTATTTCCTGTGTTGTTATGTCCATGGGCGGTGCAGTGATAAGGAAGTGTCTATATAACTAGCTGGGTGGGAGGAGCTATAAACTAGCTGGGTGTTATGGGCAGTGATAGGGGAGTGTCTATATAACTAGCTGGGTGGGAGGAGCTATAAACTAGCTGGGCGTTGTTACGGGCAGTGATAGGGGAGTGTCTATGTAACTAGCTGGGTGGGAGGAGCTAAAAAACTAGCTGGGTGTTGTTACGGGCAGTGATAGGGGAGTGTCTATGTAACTAGCTGGTGGGAGGAGCTATAAAATAGCTGGGTGTTGTTACGGGCAGTGATAGGGGAGTGTCTATGTAACTAGCTGGTGGGAGGAGCTATAAACTAGCTGGGTGTTGTTACGGGCAGTGATAGGAGAATGTCTATGTAACTATCTGGGTGGGAGGAGCTATAAACTAGCTGGGTGTTGTTAGGGCAGTGATAGGGGAGTGTCTATGTAACAAGCCGGGTGGGAGGAGCTATAAACTAGCTGGGTGTTGTTAGGGGCAGTGATAGGGGAGTGTCTATGTAACTATCTGGTGGGAGGAGCTATAAACTAGGTGGGTGTTGTTAGGGGCAGTGATAGGGGAGTGTCTATGTAACTAGCTGGTGGGAGGAGCTTTAAACTAGCTGGGTGTTGTTAGGGGCAGTGTTAGGGGAGTGTCTATGTAACAAGTCGGGTGGGAGGAGCTATAAACTAGCTGGGTGTTGTTAGGGGCAGTGATAGGGGAGTGTCTATGTAACTAGCCGGGTGGGAGGAGCTATAAACTAGCTGGGTGTTGTTAGGGCAGTGATAGGGGAGTGTCTATGTAACAAGTCGGGTGGGAGGAGCTATAAACTAGTTGGGTGTTGTTAGGGGCAGTGATGGGGGAGTGTCTATGTAGTTAGCTGGTGGGAGGAGCTATGTAACTAGCTGGTGGGAGGAGCTATAAACTAGCTGGGCGTTGTTAGGGCCAGTGATAGGGGAGTGTCTATGTAACTATCTGGTGGAAGGAGCTGTAAGCTAGATGGGAGTTGTTAGGGGCAGTTATAGAGGAGTGTCTATGTAACTAGCTGGTGGGAGGAGCTATAAACCGGATGTTGTTAGGTGCGGGGCTGAAGCTGTGACAGAGGAAGGAGAAGTGAATCGTGGGTTTGGTTGGATACAGGAACAGGAAGTGCTACATACAGGATGGAATCAAACAAGTGAGATTGGTTTACAAGACAAAAAACCTTGTGAAGATATCCATGAGGCAAGCAACAGCATGAGCATATCTGTTAAAAAACATAGTCATTATAGGAAACCCCTTTAAACCATTTGCATGCAATTGGGGGTTAATATAACTTCATAGACTTAGTATTGTGCTATACATACTTCCGCTGGAAAGTAGATTTTGATTAGATTAGTTAGATTACAAAGTTTTTCTGTTGTGTTTCTTGCTGACTTTGAATAACCGCATCTAATGCTAAATAAGAATTAATAACAGACACTGAGGCTCAGCTAGATTTTGTTGGCTCTCCCCTTGTTTAAGCAGAGCTGTTAATATACCTTGGAGACAGGTTAAATGTTTCTGTGGTCCACTGCAGAAGAAGTTAAATAAGCTCCAGTCATATCTGTTACTGCTTTTGTCTTTCCTTCAGTAAATGTTGACCGGTGCGGTTACATTTTATGGAGTTTTTCAGGAGTGTTTTATAGCTATCGAGCTATGTGTTTGTTTAGACTTTAGTTACAAAAGGTTTATTATTGTTTAAAAATAAATTAATTGAGCAAATATACAATAATCGCTCCAACATACGAGTTCTCCGAGCTCGATGACCAACAGAATGAATGAAAGAGATGGAGAGGAGGCTCCTCGAGCAATATGCAGGTTATATGTGCAAGTGTAACTGGTAATACAAGGGCTTCAGAGCAAAATTCAGAATACAGCTCACCCAAAAACTAATTTTGTGACAGTGGCAGACTGCTACATGACAGGGCTGGCTTATGGGCAGGGACATACACAAATATCAAAACTGAGTGTCCAGTATGCTTTTGGGGGGAATTATTTAAAGGGATTGTCCCAGGAAAAAAATTCTACAGTTTTCAAACCAGCACCTGGATCTGAATACTTTTGTAATTGCATGTAATTAAAAATGTAGCATAGCCACTGAGTTATTCAATAAAATGTATCTGTATAGCGCCACCTGCTGTTTGTTCTTTTTCTTATTTCTTTGTCCTGCTCACTGAGAAGGTCGCACATGCTCAGTTTCATCATTCAACTGCCTCTTGAGTTGTGATAGGGAGGTGATGAACACGCCTCCTGAGCTGTGATAGGGAGAGCATGAACACGCCCCCTTAGCTGCAGCAGAAAAGACACTCCCCTTGAGCTGTCAGCTTGATATAAATCTACAACAAAACACTGAGACTCAATAGCTATAATTAAGATACGATTTTATTAGAGTATATTAAAAAACATACAAAAAGAGATGCCAAACATAAAAATACTGAGTGCGGTACACCACTGGGAGATGTATATCATGGGCATGACCAAAAAGAGGAGTAAGAGGAGGGAACACTACAAGTAACCTACTGAATGGGCATCAATGTGCAAAGTGCTATACTAGTAAGGCTACTTTCACACTAGCGTTCGGGTGTCCACTCGTGCGCTCCGTTTGAAGGGGCTCACGAGCGGCCCCGAACGCATCCGTCTGGCCCCAATGCATTCTCAGTGGAGGCGGATCCGCTCAGAATGCATCCGCCTGCCAGCGCTCAGCCTCCGCTCCGCTCAGTGAGCGGACACCTGAACGCTGCTTGCAGCGTTCGGGTGTCCGCCTGGCCGTGCGGAGGCGAGCGGATCCGTCCAGACTTACAATGTAAGTCAATGGGGACGGATCCGCTTGAAGATGACACCATATGGCTCAATCTTCAAGCGGATCCATCCCCCATTGACTTTCAATGTAAAGTCTGGACGGATCCGCTCAGGCTACTTTCATACTTAGAAAATTTTCTAAGTTTTAATGCAGACGGATCCGTTCTGAACGGATGCGAACGTCTGCATTATCGGAGCGGATCCGTCTGATGAAACATCAGACGGATCCGCTCCGAACGCTAGTGTGAAAGTAGCCTTAAATGTGCAAAAAAAGCCCTATTTACAAGTCAGAGGCAGTATCCCTACCCTACCAATAAATACAGAGTAACACATAATATATCCAGGTTGTAACATACCCTTACCCTTATCTTATTGGCCTCCAGATGAAGGTGTTCCCCCGAAATGCGCGTTGGGGTGTGCGGTCTTTCTGAGGAGATACCATCTGTTTAAGGGTATGTTACAACCTGGATATATTATGTGTTACTCTGTATTTATTGGTAGGGATACTGCCTCTGACTTGTAAATAGGGCTTTTTCTTTGCACATTACTAGTATAGCACTTTGCACGTTAACATGTATGGATGCCCATTCAGTAGGTTACTTGTAGTGTTCCCTCCTCTTACTCCTCTTTTTGGTCATACCCATGATATACATCTCCCAGTGGTGTACCGCACTCAGTATTTTTATGTTTGTCATCTCTTTTTGTATGTTTTTTTTAATATACTCTAATAAAATTGTATCTTAATTATAGCTATTGAGTCTCAGTGTTTTGTTGTAGGTCTCTTTATGTTGCTGAGCTAGCCTTTTTGAGGGGTTTATGCGATTTTTCTCTTTTGATCGATTTATATCTCCTTTTTGGTGTAACCTATCTTTGGTTTAAACTTTTGATATAAATCTAGCGGAGCAATGAATGAGGAGATCTCTGGATCCATGTGAGGTACAGGGCTGGTTCTAGCTGTGTTAGAAAGAGAATGGCACGTACTATATGATGTCTGATTTACATTTTTTAACATTATTCATGGGATAACTCCTTTAACTAAAATTAAATTACGCTCTGCCTTACCCACTTTATCCAACTTCTATGTAGGCAAAAGTGGAGTACTCATTCTGAACACCATATTTCTCCAGGATAAATTTCCCCCATTCGGATCTAAATTCTCTGTTTCTATTTACATACTATGTCAAAACACTGGCTGCCTATGGCCACTAATAAGGGGGAGCTTGGTGCATTCGAATTTAAAGAGCTGTACACATTTCTATGTATTAAGCTCCCCCTAGTGGTGGCTGCAGAAAAGTGGTTTCATGTTTGGAAGCAAGAGAAAGAGTTCCATGCAAGGGCCTGGGCTCCATATGCCTCCATGGTTAATGTGCCACTGGTTGGGAATGGTCATTCGGCCATTTGAAGGTAACCACATCGGGGAAGGAGGCTTTCTAAACCACTGTCTTGGGATAAAAGAGCGGTAGCCTTGCCACTGAGGTATCGAATGTACACTGATGCACATCCAGTAACCATCTGAATGTCTTCATCTTCCAAAAATAATAAGAACCTTAATGTGGTCCAAGGCAATGAGTTGCATAGGACTGGTGCAGCACAAGAGAAGTCCTAGAAGACTTAGAGGATGAAAAGAGAGGATGACTGTAGGTCATAGAATGATAGACTGTAAGATGCTATAACCGACATGGCCTCTTTTGGAAATTTCATATCTGTAGCATGTGCAGTTGGTCTATCTATCTATCTATCTATCTATCTATCTATCTATCTCTCTATCGTGTTTTTCATTAAATAGATCCCTTCTATCAAAATATTGGCTTCAATAATAAATTACACACTGCCATGTATCCTAAATTCAGACAGTCACCTATAAAAAAAAAAAAAAAACTCATAGCACAGGAGACAATAAAACAGAAATCTACAAATGCTTTATTAGACAATTAATATGCAAATAAAAATTTAAAATGCAAAGGCACACATACAAAGAACCAGCAGGGGATAAAACTGCTATTTAATCTAAGTAGGTTCAGAATTGTGCATTTGTTAATTTCTTAGTCTTAGCAGTTTTTCCCTAGCTCCAAATTCCCTGCATAGACATATACTGAACTCTAGAGGGAGCCTAAGAGCTGATTGCATACAGTGTTAGTATTGAATTTAATGCATGAAATGTATGCAGCAAACTCCAGAGCCACCCCTAGTGGTGACTGCAGGTAAGTCTATATAGAGGATTTGGAGCTCTGTATAAAAAAAAGAGACCCCTATAAAGAAATGTTATGAAACTGATCAGCAAGAATTTTGGACCTAAGACGACACAGAGCTAAGACATGTGTTTGAAAGTTTTCCTGATAATTAATTGATCCAAAATATTACATATACTGTAAAGATGTGCAGGGGAGCACCCAGGAATTTTGTCAAGGGGGGTCCGAAAGGCAAAAAAATGTGGCATGTGTAGTGCGCTGTGCTAATTCAATTTTTCAAAGTCCCCTTTATATTTAAAAATGCAGGGAAAGGGTGTAGTGTGTTGCGCGGATTCTTTAATTGGCGATTCTAAAAGGCCTGCAGGAAAATAACATAGCGAAGTGCGCCGCAAATTTTTGGGCCCCGCCCATTATTAAAAGCCCCTCCTACATATAATAGGCCACTCCCAAGAAACACTGTACAGCTGACATTCTATAGTTGCGGCCTGTCTCTACACATCATACGGAGAGGGGAGGTCTGTCCTGGCTGCACTGCCTGCTTATACAGCAAGCTACAGCCAGGAAGCTCCTCCGCTCTCCTCCCTCCCCAGATCCTGCTCAAGGCCTGTGGTTCCCCCCACCATCTGCCACCCGCCCGTGGCCTGCTGCCCCCCTTGACCGTCCTCACCCAGCTCTGAATCCTCCTTCTGCAAATGGCAGGGGGAGGAGCCGGAGCATCTCCTCTCCTACATAGCAACTCATACCTCTTACATCCAGTGATGTCACCTTTGTTGTAGACGTTTTCTTTCCTCATCTTCTCCATTCAGACCAGACTGCCATGATGATTTTTCAGCCATCTCCCGTCTCTGCAGAGATTGAGAAACAGACATTAGTTTCCCACATTTCCATCATATTCACATCTTCTGAACACCCTTTCCTGCCACCCCCAATACTGTGCCCGCTGTGCCCCCAATACTATACTGCAGAAACAGTCCCCCTGGAAATACTACTACCACACAGATAGTACCCCCCCCCTCAACAATTATTGGCTCACAGTGCTCTAAAAAAATAACTGCGCCCAGACACTAATAGTATAAAGATAATGTCCCCCAAAAATTATTGTGCTAAGCTGATACTGTGGCAGGGTGCCCCCCAAAGTAACAGGGCTCCCCAAAATAGAAATAATTCTCTGCCAGAGCACACTTAGTAGTAATAATGCCCCTATAGTGCCCATACTAGTAATCATGTTCCTCATAGCCCCCCAGTATTAGCAAAGCTCCGCATAATACCTCCTTGTACTAATAATTCTCCCTACAATATGACAGTACATGAAATACCCCCGCTTAGTGCCCGCTGTTGAGCTAATGTCCCCATAATGTATGCCAGTATAAAATACCCCTATATAGTGCCCCAGTAAATACCCTCATAGTGCTCCTCTCCCCCTGCCCCATAGTGTCCCCCATAATATGCCAGTAAAAAATGCCCCTTCTAAGTGCCACCATATGCCCCAATAGTGCTCCACTCCTCCATAGTGCCACTCTCCCCTATAGTGCCTACCATAATGTGCCAGTAAAAAAATGCCCCCTTAGTGCCACCAGATGCCATAATGCCCCCATAATGTGCCAATAAGAATAAAGGCCCCTTTAGAGCCCCCACTTCCCCTTAGTGCCCCCAAATAATGCCCCTTTAGTGCTACCAGATGCCCCATAGTGCCATTCTCCCCTATAGTGCCCCCATAATATGTCAATAAAAAAAAGCCCCTTTAGACCCCCCAGATGCCCCCATAGTGCTCCTCTCCCCCATGGTGCCGCCCCATAATGTGCCAGTAAAAAATTCCCCCTTAGTGCCACCAGATGCCATAATGCCCCATGTGCCAATAAGAAAAAAAGGCCCCTTTAGAACCCCCACTTCCCCATAGTGCCCCCAAATAATGCCCCTATAGTGCCACCAGATGCCCCATAGTGCCGTTCTCCCATATAGTGCCCCCCATAATGTGTAAAAAAAAAAAAGCCCCTTTAGAGCCCCCATAGTGCTCCTCTCCCCCATGGTGCCCCCCAAATAATGCCCCTATAGTGCCACCAGATGCCCCTAGTGCCGTTCTCCCCTATAGTGCCCCCCATAATGTGTAAAAAAATAATAATGCCCCTTTAGAGCCCCCATAGTGCTCCTCTCCCCCATGGTGCCCCCCAAATAATGCCGCTATAGTGCCACCAGATGCCCCATAGTGCCGTTCTCCCCTATAGTGCCCCCCATAATGTGTAAAAAAAAAAAAACCTTTAGAGACCCCATAGTGCTCCTCTCCCCCATGGTCCCCCACCCCATAATGTGCCAGTAAGAAGTGCCACCTAAAAAAAAAGTACCACCAGATGCCCCATAGTGCCGTTCTCCCCTTTAGTGCCCCCATAGTGCCAGCTCCCCCCCTCCAAAAAAACAAAATAAATAAATAAATAAATACACTGATACTTACCTCCATCAGCAGCGATGCGATGCAGGCTCTTCCGGCCTGTGTCCCTGCTGTGTGCTGCCCGCCCGGCTCAGGCGCGTGATGATGACGTCATCTCGCCTGAGCCGGCCTCTGATAGGCTGCAGGCATTAGTGCCTGCGGCCTATCAGAAGAACAGGGGAGGGACACACCTCTCCCTCCCCTGCCGCAGCACAGCACAGGCATCTGTATCGCTGTCCTAAGGACGGCGATACAGATGGATTAGATATGGAGATGAGCGCTTCCATGGAAGCACTCATCTCCTAGCGCTCATCTCCTAGTGAACTCCCCCCCGGACCCCCCCCCACCACCACCGCCGCCGCGGCCGCAATTACATCCAGGGCCGCGCCGCCTGTGGTGATCGGCGGTGCGGCCCTGAAGGATAAAAAAAAAAAAATTTCGGCTGGTTGTTCTAGGGGGGGTCCAGACCCGCTGGACCCCCCCTGTAGGTGCGCCACTGAAGATGTGTATATTTTAACTTGATTTACTGTATAGTTAGTGTGTGAAATTCTTGAGGTCTTCAGGAACCCTGGAAGAACATGTAGCCTCCACGTAGATGTTCTCCCTGATTGGATTCATACTCAGGACCCCAGGGTTGTTTTTTTGTGATTGATTTTAAGAAATTGCATCATCTTAACTTTGTTGCCACAGTCACTGCGGACATTTAGCCAGAAGAAATATGTTCATGTCTTGGGCAATAAGTGTCTTATAAAAAAAATAAAAAATTGGCAAGTCGAAGCAAGATGAGATCTGGAGGTTTATCAGCAAGCGCAAAGCGTCTATTTACGGGCTGGCTGGATATTATTTGATGTAACTCACAAGATATTTATTGTTGAGGATTTATTTAGGCCATGAAAGGCAAACACACTGAAGTCTAACGTATCCACCATGGCGGCCGACTGGTTCCTATCCCCTGCTGGTTGGATTCCAGAAGTAAAACTCAGCATAGTATTCTGGAATGCCAAGGCTAATACAGTACAGTTCAGTGCTCTCGCTGTGAGAGGGGGGGAAGGGGTGAAAGAAATGAGAACTCTTCAACTTCTATCATATAAATGTCTCAATCGAGATGGGAATGTAGAGAAAAAAAGTTTTACTGCTGCAGAATAAACCGGAATACTTTTATCTAATATATTTCTCCTCTTCCTGCTGGGAGCCTTTATCTGATTTACACTCAGGGCATAGACACTATTATGTGATGTGAAAAACACAAAGCTTCTCATGCAGGATTTATGGAGGAGGAAATTCTTACCTTACCTAAATTCTTCAGGTGCTATGATGAGTAAAGTTCTGCACGGCCCCTTAGTCAGACACATTAACCTTTAAGTGCATGGTCGGCAAAAAAACAAAAGAAGCAAACAAACAAGACTCGTGAGATACATGAGATACATAATGCTCAACCCAGCTCAAGTGTAACTGGTGGTTGGCCAGAGTCCATAACCACTGTTGTCCAGACACCAAGTGTTATTTACTTTATTCTCTGTATAAGACATGCATAATTGCATATAATGTGCTGATAATCAAATAAGAGCTACTAAATAAAGAGGAAGACCATTAGCTGTCTATCTATCTAGAATACAACAGCAGCGTTGTCACGAAAGGTGAAGAAACTTGATGCAACCCCTCCAAAACCGTGGCCTAGTAGTCCAGAGATTCAAATGAGGCAGCACTCCGATGTAGAGAAAAGGGTGACAGACCCACTTTTGGGATACTAAAGCATCACCCTTTTATCTACATTGGAGTATTGCCTCATTTTTCAAGATCTATCTATCTATCTATCTATCTATCTATTATCTATCTATCTATCTTATATCTATCTATCTATCTATCTATCTATCTATCTATCTATCTATCTATCTATCTCTCTATCTATCTATCTATTTATTATCTATCTATTATCTATCTATCTATCTATCTATCTATCTATCTATCTATTATCTATCTATTATCTATCTATCTATCTATCTATCTATCTATCTATCTATCTATATGTAGAAAAAGAATCCAAGGCAGCACACAAATCTCCGTAAAAAGCAAAGGGGTATTTTATTCACCCATGTGTGAACAGCAACGTTTCAGCTCTCTCTATGGAGCCTTTGCCACGCCATAGTGCTTAGTGCAAAATCAGGTGCTTATAAAGCATGCAAATTTACTACAGTGTGATTACATAATTACATTCCAATTCATACATAAATATAAAAAAAATTCTGGTGAATTTCAATTGTACATAATCATAATATACAAGATGTAGTCAGGCACTACAATTTATGAAAAAAGTGTGACATGTGATAAATAAAATCAACAGTACATATAGTTATAGTGCATAAACATGATTAATTAATCATCACTTGCAGGTGCCCATACTTGTGTTAATTAAAAAAATAAATAAAAATATATTCATTTACTTGTGGATATCTCATATACTTTTGAAGATCGCAGGACTCACTCGGCGTCCGGAACTCGGCCCTGTGCATGCGAGGGAAATATTTCATCCCGCGAGATTATCTATAATGAGCAGAGACCAGCGGCCCACAACCAAGATGGCCGCGCGGCAGCACAAGCGGACCACTCCCCAAACTGGGCGGGCATAGAGCAGCAGGCACAACGATCATGTGAACAATCACATGACACTCACACTTGGCAAAGGACCTGTCATAATATTGATTACTAAGTTACAAGGCCGTAGCGTAGGGGGTCCAGCGGTATATTCCAAATCAGTGGCAAACGCCACTTCCACATTTTGCCACCTCATCCCCTATATTTATATATTCAGGTTTATTGCCTTACAGGTCCATACACCATGTACATTCACACCTGTACTCCCCGTACATGCACCCTCCGTCTGGTAAACCAATCAGAGGCAGCAGAGCACAGAGGGTCCGGTAAACATAGATGTCACCATGAAGTGACTCCATGTCCCAGCTACCTCATAGGGAGAACCAAGCACTTGTGATCACTCTACACATGTGTCATGCCTGCAGTCAGCGTCCCCCCGTCCCCCCCGACTGCATGTTCAGTCCGCTTGGGCTGCCGCGCGGCCATCTTGGTTGTGGGCCGCTGGTCTCTGCTCATTATAGATAATCTCGCGGGATGAAATATTTCCCTCGCATGCGCAGTGCCGAGTTCTAGACCCCTAGTGAGTCCTGCGATCTTCAAAAGTATATGAGATATCCACAAGTAAATGAATATATTTTTAGATATTTTTTTTAATTAACACAAGTATGGGCACCTGCAAGTGATGATTAATTAATCATGTTTATGCACTATAACTATATGTACTGTTGATTTTATTTATCACATGTGACACTTTTTTTCATAAATTGTAGTGCCTGACTACATCTTGTATATTATGATTATGTACAATTGAAATTCACCTGAATTTTTTTTATATTTATGTATGAATTGGAATGTAATTATGTAATCACACTGTAGTAAATTTGCATGCTTTATAAGCACCTGATTTTGCACTAAGCACTATGGCTTGGCAAAGGCTCCATAGAGAGAGCTGAAACGTTGCTGTTCACACATGGGTGAATAAAATACCCCTTTGCTTTTTACGGAGATTTGTGTGCTGCCTTGGATTCTTTTTCTACATATATCCAATTAGGATCAAGTCCGTGGTCCTTTTCAAGGAATTGCACCTACTGGAATTGTGTGCTGCTCATCTATTTTTTACTATCTATCTATCTATCTATCTATCTATCTATCTATCTATCTATTTATCTAATCGTACTGAAAAAGCAGCTGCAATATATTATTAAAATGTGGGTGCCAGCAGTCATACTTTGATCAAAGTCAGAAACATTTGCAGCACTCCAAGAAGTCTAAAACAGTGGGATTTATTTACAGAGAAAATTCGGCCCTAAAGCAGTTGTCCTGCCATATATAGTGATGACTTATTCTCAGCATAGTAAGTCCAATAGGTCGGCAATGCAGGTAGATAATTCGTGGTGCTCGCGTCCTAGGATTGGCATCCCACGAAACAAGAACAAGAACTCACTGTAAGTTGTCTGCAAAAGGTTCTTGTTCATTGTCACATAACCCTGTGACGCGTTTCGACACTCGCAGGTAAAGACACCTGTGAGTGTCGAAACGCGTCAGAGGATTTTGTGACAATAAACAAGAACCTTTTGCAGACAACTTACAGTGAGTGCCGGTCCTTTCTTGTTCTTATTCTCAGCATAGGTCATCAATATCTGATCGGTGGGGGTCTGACAGCCGGCACCCTTGACGATCAGCTGTTTGAAGAGGAGGCGGCGCTCCATGTGAGCGCCGCATCCTGTTTATTACACTGCAAGTCGTCTTGGAAGTGCAGTGTAATGCAAGTAGTCGCTCCATTTTCTTGACTGTAGCGAGTATTTGTAATTACACTACACCGCGGCTCTACAGGAGAAGATGCGCAGTGTAATGACCAGGAAACAGCTGATTGGTGGGGGTGCCGGCTGTCAGACACTCGCCGATCAGTTATTGATGACCTATTCCTGATAATAGGTCATCAATATATATATGGCCGGACATATGGAGGATTTCAACCAAAACGAATGAACGCTCGTTTTAGCTGACAGATGTTTATTATTTTTAACCGATAGTCAGACGAAAGATCATTCATTCATCGCCTGGTTTAGTTGTGTATGGGCAGTTTGAACACCTGTAACATCCAATATCTATCTATCTATCTATCTATCTATCTATCTATCTATCTAATATCTATCTATCTATCTATCTATCTATCTATCTATCTATCTATCTATCTATCTATCTATCTCATATCTATCTATCTATTCATCCATCTGTCTACACACCTTTGTTTTTTTCCTTCCAGCAGTGATCATAATTTACAGGATTATTTCCATCCCATAATTTGTGATGTGATATGTGATACACGATATAAAAAATATTTTCAGACCATTACATGGAAATTCTATGTTTTCATAACTTTTCTTAAGCATGTGAAGTTATTGCATATCCTTTTGAACTTTTGCTGCAAAACAGTGATGTCAGCCAAACAAATTACAGCATTATAGCATATCACGGAGAGGCGCTATATCAGAATGTGAATAAACACTTTTAAAGTGTTTTAAATTTCTTGAAATTCGTTTCATGTCTGATTTGCTGAATCTTTCAATTTTTTTTATTCAGGTCTAACCTGAATCGAAAGTGCTCCAATTGTCCTGAAAATGTGTATACAACACTGTGAAATAAAGCATTTTCTCTTGTCTTTCTTTTTTAGGTCTTTTATTTTTAAGAATTTTTGCTCTCTCTGTCTCCAACCTCACATCCTTTTAAGCTCTTGAATGCAATGACAGCAATAGCAAATGATATCAGAGTGATACTGACATATACAGTACAGACCAAAAGTTTGGACACACCTTCTCATTCAAAGAGTTTTCTTTATTTTCATGACTATGAAGGCATCAAAACTATGAATTAACACATGTGGAATTATATACATAACAAACAAGTGTGAAACAACAGAAAATATGTCATATTCTAGGTTCTTCAAAGTAGCCACCTTTTGCTTTGATTACTGCTTTGCACACTCTTGGCATTCTCTTGATGAGCTTCAAGAGGTAGTCCCCTGAAATGGTCTTCCAACAGTCTTGAAGGAGTTCCCAGAGATGCTTAGCACTTGTTGGCCCTTTTGCCTTCACTCTGAGGTCCAGCTCACCCCAAACCATCTCGATTGGGTTCAGGTCCGGTGACTGTGGAGGCCAGGTCATCTGGCGCAGCACCCCATCACTCTCCTTCATGGTAAAATAGCCCTTACTTTCAACGTTTTCCCAATTTTTCGGCTGACTGACTGACCTTCATTTCTTAAAGTAATGATGGCCACTCGTTTTTCTTTACTTAGCTGCTTTTTTCTTGCCATAATACAAATTCTAGCAGTCTATTCAGTAGGACTATCAGCTGTGTATCCACCTGACTTTTCCTCAACGCAACTGATGGTCCCAACCCCATTTATAAGGCAAGAAATCCCACTTATTAAACCTGACAGGGCACACCTGTGAAGTGAAAACTATTTCAGGGGACTACCTCTTGAAGCTCATCAAGAGAATGCCAAGAGTGTGCAAAGCAGTAATCAAAGCAAAAGGTGGCTACTTTGAAGAACCTAGAATATGACATATTTTCAGTTGTTTGACACTTGTTTGTTATGTATATAATTCCACATGTGTTAATACATAGTTTTGATGCCGTCAGTGTGAATCTACAACTTTCATAGTCATTAAAATAAAGAAAACTCTTTGAATGAGAAGGTGTGTCCAAACTTTTGGTCTGTACTGTATATTGTGACACAGTAAGGGGTTTTGTCTGGCAAGGCAGGTATTTTCCTCCCAGTATGTGCGGCTGGACTGGTTTCCAGCCAGGTGAGGTCAAATACCGGACCGGAGTTTAAGTGCCGGTGTTCTGTCAGAATACTATACCTTATCAGAATGCTATACCCTCGTAATTTCCGGTGACTGGGTAGGAGAGGGTAGCGCGTGCTCTCAGGGGTAGGTAGATTTGTCAGTGCAAAATGTTCCATCAGATCTCCCTACCCCTGAGTGCGCACGTGCGGACACACCTCTACTACCCAGCCATGGCTCTGGGCGCAGACGCAGTGTGTCCCGGACGGTTTTGCGCATGCGCATTAAGTGGGCGCCTCTCCCGCGGCGATGCTATAATTTTGACTTACCCGTGGATCTGCGCTTGCGCAGCGCCGCACACCCCTCCTCCAGTTGATTCTCGTCACTTCCGGTGCGGCCGCGTCACGGGAAGTGAGGAGGGTATAGCATTCTGATAAGGTATAGTATTCTGACAGAACACCAGTCCAGGTTTTGGCAGCACTTGGCTGTCCTTAAATAGCCAACTGGGCTCAGCAGAGATGTCTCTGTTTTTGGGATCTAAGGCTTTGTGCCGTGCTGGAGGGCTGAGAGCCGCATACTGGGGAAACAGACCCCCTAAAGCCTGATGTGGACTACTGGAGGCAGAACTGTCAGCAAGTTGACTTGTGTTATATGACTGCAAAGTTACGTGCTGTTTTGTGCAATTGAATCAAGTGTGAATAAACACTGACGTTTTGAGTTAAGAAATTGTATTTTGCCTCTGTACTGCGTCCGCTTACCATATCTACCAGAGGGAAACCCCACAATTGGTGGAGGATGCGGGCTAAAGCAGTGACGCTGGTGTGAACGCCGATATTTTTGGGTTCGGCATTTTTCAGGCACCGTTTTATGTCGTACATTAAACCAGCTGCATTACAACCAGTGGCCCATGACAAAATGGAGGCTGTTGTGAAGGCGCTTATGGAGGCTAATCTGCAGCAGTGAGAGACAAACCTGCAGCAACGCGAGGCTAATAAGCAGCAGCAGGAGACTAACCAGTTGCTGCTACAACACGTGATGTCTTTGCAGACAGCAGCAGCAACCTCGAGCGTCCATGATGCCCGGAAAGCAGTCCGTGCTGCGATTCCTAAGATGACCCCCGCAGACGACATCGAAACCTACCTGGCGATGTACGAGAAAGTGTCCATCAGGGAAAAGCTACCCCTTGACCAGTGGGCTGAGGTCGTCGCTCCATTCCCAGCGGGTGTATTTTGACTTGCCGGACGATCAAGCGTCCGACTACCAAAAAGTAAAGGGTGACATTTTGGTAAGACTGGGGTTGAATGTGTTGGTACGGGCCCAGTGGGTACATTATTGGGGGTTTAAGCCGGCTGAGCCTGCGAAGACTCAGTATTATGACTTACTCCACCTCTTGCAAAAGAGGCTACAGCCTGATGTGCTTAGTCCCACGGCTATGCTGGATAGACTATTGGCTGATATGTTCTGGAGGGCTCTGCCACCCCTTCTCCAGCACTGGATCGGCCAGGTGTCTCCTGGCAATGCCCTAGAAATGGTGGACCTGGTGGAGCGTTACAAGGCTACTAGGCTGAGGCTGCAGAAAACTCAGGATCGTATTCTACAGCTGTTTTACTGGTCCAGCATATTCAAAGAAGTGGAAGAGTTTTGTAAGTCTTTCCCGACCTGCCAGATAACTAGCTCCCAGCCACATTTCCGTAGTCCCCTTGTTCCTCTCCTGATTATCGAAGTACCGTTTGACCGAATAGCTATGGACCTCATAGGCCCAGTACTGAAGTCCACCAGAGGGCATCAACACATCTTAGTCATTCTACACTACTTCACTTGGTACCCGTAGGCGGTGCCACTGCGACATACCTCGGCCAAACTCATAGCTAAGTAGTTAATGGAGATGTTTGCCTGAGTGGGACTGCCTAAAAAGGTTCTGACTGACCAAGGGACCCCTTTTATGTCCAAGGTGATGACGGAACTCTGTACGTTGCTGCACATAAAACAACTACAGACGTCTGTTTACCTTTCGCAAACGGATGGTCTGGTAACATAGTAACATAGTATATAAGGCCGAAAAAAGACATCTGTCCATCTAGTTCGGCCTGTTATCCTGCAAGTTGATCCAGAGGAAGGCAAAAAAAAAACCTGTGAGGTAGAAGCCAATTTCCCCCACTTAAGGGGGAAAAAATTCCTTTTCGACTACAATCAGAATAACTCCCTGGATCAATGACCCCTCTCTAGTAGCTATAGACTGTAATATTATTACGCTCCAGAAATACATCCAGGCCCCTCTTGAATTCTTTTATTGTACTCACCATCACCACCTCCTCAGGGAGAGAGTTCCATAGTCTCACTGCTCTTAACGTAAAGAATCCTCTTCTATGTTTGTGTACAAACCTTCTTTCCTCCAGACGCAGAGGATGTCCCCTCATCACAGTCCTGGGGATAAATAGATGATGGGATAGATCTCTGTACTGTCCCTTGATATATTTACACACAGTTATTAGATCTCCCTTCAGTCATCTTTTTTCTAAAGTGAATAACCCTAATTTTGATCATCTTTCAGGATACTGTAGTCCACTCATTCCAGTTATTACATTAGTTGCCCTCCTCTGTACCCTCTCCAGCTCTGCTATATCTGTCTTGTTCACAGGAGCCCAGAACTGTACACAGTACTCCATGTGTAGTCTGACTAGTGATTTGAAATTGGCATGTTTTTTTCTGTAATTTACAGACAAAGGCTCAAATAAACATCCCCTCCTTTCTACAAACACACTGCACACTGGTATTGATATTTTTCAATGAAATTCTATACTAATGCAATTATTGCAGGACAATGCGTTAACTAAAACTGTACAGACTTCAAAGACATACTGATAGGGAACTTAGATTGTGAACCATATTAGGAACAGTGAGTGATGATAATGTCTGTAAAACACTGCAAAGTATGTCATAGCTATAAGTGAATAAAATAAATAAATAATAACTACGATGCCCTGAATAAAACTGCTATATTTATGCAGTACAATGTGTTAACTAAATATGCACAGTATATTGAAGTAATACAATGCATTGAATGAAAATGCTATATTAATGCAGTTATTGCAGTACAATGTATTCACTAAAAATGCACTGTATATTGATGCAATATGTTGTGTTAAATGAAACTGCTATAATAATGCAGTACAATGTGTTAACTAAACCTATGGTTACATCTGTTGGGTGACTTTAAAATGAGGTCAGCATTTATTTGAATAAAGATGTTGCCTAGCATGGCCCACACTGTCATTTCAACAAATTTTGTATAAATAGTACATGAGAGAAAAATGTTTCTTTCTCCATGTATAAGTCATTTCTCCTCCATCCTGCCTCATGCATTGAGAGATGCTGTTTATAGAGGTCTATAGAGAGGTGAAGGAGGAGGAAGAACCTGCAAAAAGAGAGTGGGAAGGAGAAATAAGGATCAACTGGAGACAGAGAGAGTGAGAGAGGGGGAGATAGAAAGCAGGAGCTCTTCTCTGTGTGCTGTGTATGGGAGGCATTATAGCAGCTAGTCTTCACCCACTGGCTCGCAGGAAACTGATGATAAGATGGGGGGAAAAAGTTATATAATGGCCAGAAATAGTGCTATTCCTCTTGTACACAAGTGATGGCTTATTCTGAAAAGTCATCTGAAAAGAGAGGTACTCTGCAGCAGCATGGGAAGTCTATTGTATAACATTCCATTGCAGTTTCTTCAGAATGGAAACAGTTGTCTTGGCCGTAGAAGGAGCATGTTCTACGTGGGAGTGTATTTATTTGCTCTGAAGAAGCCATGTTCGGGAGATTAACCAAGGTTACAATATTTAATTCTGCTCTAGAACAATGCAAAACCAGAAGCAATCTCAAGTGACCTTTCTCCTCAAGCATTGCTCAATGAGGTCTCTGAGCCAGAAATGTTTTAGAACAGAATGTGATTGCACCACCTTGTTGTAACAGAACTATGTGAACAATTTAATAGAGAATCCATATGTCGGTTTTCACATCTTTAAATATTTATTTGAAAATATTTGCAACAGATATAGAAACAATGAAGCTGCCAAGTTATCTCTACAGTATATCAGGTTGTGCCTGTGCTTGATGTCCAGCAATTTCACAAATGTGCTCTATGACAAAGCAAATCTTTACCTAAGTGATAGACATTCATAAGGTTCTCTTTTTGGCCGATTCAATCATTTTAAGGCCAATATTTTTCTTACAGTGTCACATCTACCATTGTCAGCCATATAAGTTCTCATGTAGCTGCTTTTTCTGTCACCCAGTCACCGAGAGGGTCCTCCTAACTCTCTTTGATCACATTGATAAAACCTTCCTTTCTGCAGACACGTGTTGCAAGAACCATGAACTTTATTTTATTTTCTCACACAGAGGCACAAAAGCTTAATGGTTACTGTCACTTTAGATGGTACAATACACTTAGAGGTTGCTCTCACATTTAGTGGGTAAACTCTCTTGAACAGATAAAGGGTAGAACAGTAACAGAACCATAGGTAATCTCTTGTTGCAGCCTGTAGGACTGTTCACCACACCACAACTCCTTCAGGAATTTATGTCTTGCCACAACCTATGTGCTGCTATGGGTCTCACAGAGGCTACCCCCTACCACTGCATGCCCCAACTAGGCTTTATTTTAGGGGTTCCAGTCCTATATCTATTCATTGGTGCTTATGAAGGGTCTTCTGACTCAGGGGTCAAGTCCTGGGAAAAAAAGTGTGGGAACTCACCCAAGATCCAGCCCCCCATCAGTGCCTCTTCATCAGCCCCCCCATCAGTGCCTCTCATCAGCCCCCCGTCAGTGCCTCTCATCAGCCCCCCGTCAGTGCCTCTCATCAGCCCCCGTCAGTGCCTCTCATCAGCCCCCCCCCGTCAGTGCCTCTCATCAGCCCCCCCGTCAGTGCCTCTCATCAGCCCCCCCCGTCAGTGCCTCTCATCAGCCCCCCCATCAGTGCCTCTCATCAGCCCCCCCATCAGTGCCTCTCATCAGCCCCCCCGTCAGTGCCTCTCATCATCCCCCCAGTCAGTGCCTCTCATCAGCCCCCCCCGTCAGTGCCTCTCATCAGCCCCCCCCCGTCAGTGCCTCTCATCAGCCCCCCCTGTCAGTGCCTCTCATCAGCCCCCCTCGTCAGTGACTCTCATCAGCCCCCCCGTCAGTGCCTCTCATCAGCCCCCCCGTCAGTGCTTCTCATCAGCCCCCCCCCGTCAGTGCCTCTCATCAGCCCCCCCCCGTCAGTGCCTCTCATCAGCGCCTATAGTATAAATAAAATATGGAAAAAAAAAAAAACACTTACACTTACCTCTCCTGCTCCTGAACGCAGACGCTCCTCTTCTACTGCTGCAGGCTGCGCACTGAGTGACGTTACAGTGCGACTCACTCGGCTCCTGTGCGCAGCCCTCACAGCCGACAGCCGAGGACCAGGAAGGCGGCGGTGAGTACAAAGCCTTCACCGCTTCCTCCTGGTCCTTTTGCCCTGAAAGGGAACGGCGTTCCTGCCATGAAAAAAGTGCAGGAACGCCGTTCCCACGCGTTCCCCCTCGACTCGACCCCTGTTCTGACTGCTAGGTCACTAGCTACCTAAGGCTAATTTCACATTAGTGAGTTTTCCTTCCGGATGTGATGTGTGTAGCGAATGCATAGCATCCAGACTTTATCCTGACCCATTCATTTTTCACAAATCCTCTTAGCATTTGGGAAAAATCGCAGCATTTTCTGGCTCCGTAGAATTGCATTTTTCACTGATGGAGATGTTGAGTGTTATGATTCAGTTTTTCGTCACACATGAGAAATGCATCAAAAACATTGCATCCATAGGAAAAAAAATGAAACCCTGAATGCAAGGGCAGACAAAACTAATTTAAAACAATCAGTTTTTCCTGAACAGATCGTGACACATCCATATCGCTGATGTGAAAGAGGTCTTAGAAATGGCTTCCGAGTTCTGACCACCTGCAGCTGTGTATACAGATCAGAAAGCGCTATGCTACTTCTAGTGATGAGCGGCAGGGGCAATATTCGAATTCGCGATATTTCGTGAATATTTTGTAGAATATTTATCATATATTCGCGAATTCAAGAATTCGAGATTATATACTTGATTGCAAAAATCGGCAATGTAATATTCACGTAATGCGTGTGAAATACCGGCGTGGGTCACTTATGCTACATTTTTCAAGCTGGTATACGTTTCCTGAGATTGGAGAAAATGGTTGGCACGGCAGAACATTAGAATAGCTTTATATGCAGATAGAGTGCTCCAATATATTTGCGAATTTTCGGCAATTAATGATGCGCATATTTTTTCGCAATACGTGCAACTTGTGACATCACAGCACTATGTCTGTATCATGTATGTATGGACAGCAGAACCTATTACACTGCCTAACACCCTGCACTGGAACCTATCAGCTACTCTATAGATCAAACTAACCATCTCCCCCTAACTATCTGAATTATATATATAAGTTGCTAAGCTGTGACAAAGCCTTCTCATTGGCCCACAAGCTAGAAGAAGGGAGGGATGATCACCTGATGTGTAATGTGTTAAAAAAAATAAAAAAATAAATGAAAATTCGATTTTACAAATATATAGCGCTATATTCAAAATATTAGCGAATTCTGGAAGTGCCGATATTCGCGATTAAAATTCGCTATTAGAATATTCGCATTCAACACTAACCGCTTCCCGTCCCGACCCAGTAGTTATGTGACTGCCGGGACCAGGGGAGTGCAGGTGCTGACGGGTCTTCCATAGACCACGATCAGCCCTGCACTGAGGCTGTACAGCGCAGTATTCTGCTGTACAGCCTCTCTGGGGGGTATATTTCCACTGTAACTGGGGCTACTATGTCAGCACTAGTTACAGAAGAAATCAATAGCTAAAAAAATAAATAAATTTGTTAAATGTCCCACAGAAGTCTTGTATGACCTTATGGGGGACACAAAGTGTAAAATAAAAGATAAAAAAATAAAGTGTTTTGAAAGAAAAAAAGTTTCACATTTCAAAAACAAATTTTCCCCCCAAATCTGTTATTTTAAAAATGTTAAAAATAGAAGAAAAAAAATAAAATAGACATATTTGGTATCACCGCGTCTGCAACGACCAGCTCTATAATAATATCATATGATCTACCCTATCAGGTGAACGCCGTAAAAAAATAAATAAATAAACATTACGCCAAAACAGATTTTTTTGTTAGCTCACCTCCCAAAAAATATAATGTTAATCAATCAAAAAGTTGTATGTACCCCAAAATGGTAGTAATAAAAATGTCACCTCATCCCTCCAAAAATTAGCCCAAACACAAGACCATAGACAGAAAAATATAAAAAATATGTCTCTAAGAAAATTACAACATGATTTTTTTTCTAAAAATGCTCTTATTGTGTAAAAGGTAAAACAATAAATAAAAAATAGACATATTTGGTATGTCTATTAAGCTTTTTTTTTGTCACCTCAACTCACAAGAAACATATTAATTATTCAAAAAGTCGTATGTACCCCAAAATAGTAGCCATAATAGCATCACCTCGTCCCTCAAAACAAGACTATAGCCAGAAAAATGAAAAAAATATGGGTCTGAGAATATGCCAGCACAAAAACATGATTTGTTTTCTAAAAATGTTTTTATTGTGTAAAACATAAAAAAAAAAAAAATGGACATATTTAGTATGGTTGCGTCCATAATGACTGAATCTATAAAAGTATCACATGATCTACGCCATCAAGTAAACGGTATAAAAAAAATGGAAAAATGACACCAAACAGTTATTTTTGTGACTTCACCTCCCAAAAAATGAGATAAAAAGCAACCAGAAAGCCAAATGTACCCCAAAATGGTTCCAATCACGCAGCTCATTCAACAAAAAATATAAAAAAGTTATCGCTCTCAAAAACCCTGACAGAAAATTCCATGTTAGAAAATCCAGATTCCGCACCCTCTCTTCTGAGCCCTGGTGTATCCCCAAATAACAGTTTACGACCACAGTTGGGGTGTTACTGTATTCAGGAGAAAGTGGTTAGCAAATGGTCGGGGTATATTCTTCTATCTTTTGTGAAAAAGAAAGTTTGGGCCTAAAGCACCATTTTCTTGCAAAATAATAAAAAAAAAATCCATTTTCACACTCAAGTATTAAAAATTCTATGAAACACCTGTTGAGTGAAGTACTTGTTACACCCCTTAAAAATTCCTTGGGTAGTGTGGTTTACAAAATTTGGTCACTTTGTGGGGGTTTTCACTGTGGGGGAACCTCAGATTTCTTCAAATGCAATATGGTGCCCAAAGACCATTCCAGCAAAGTCTGCCCTCCAAAAACCATATGGCGCTCCTTGCCTTCTGTGCCCTGGTGTGTGCCCAAACAGCGGTATACAACCACATATGGGGTGTTTCTGCAAACTGCAGAATCAGGGTATTAAATATTGAGGTTTGTTAAGTGTTAGCCCTTGATGTGTTCCAGGAAAAAAAATGATTAAAATGGAAAATCTGCAAAAAAAGTGAAATTTTGAAATGTCACCTCTATTTTGCTTTAATTCCTATGGAATACCTAAAGGGTTAACAACATTTCTAAAACCAGTTTTGAATAGTTTGAGGGGTGTCATTTATAAAATGGGGTAATTTATGAGTTGGTTCTATTATGTAAGCCCCACAAAGTGACTTCAGAACTGAACTGGTCCTTAAAAAAGTTGACTTTGGAAATTTTCCTCAAAATTTCAAAAATTGCTTCTAAAATTCTAAACTTTTTATAAATAGAGGTAAAACATATTGACTCAAATTTACCATTAACATTAAGTACAATGTGTGACGAGAAAACAATCTCTGAATAGATTGGATAAGTAAAAGCGTTCCAAATTATTACCACATAAAGTGACACATGTCAGATTTGCAAAATTAGGCCTGGTCAGGAAGGGGGTAAATGGCCTGGTCTGGAAGTGGTTAAAGACGTCTCGATAGTCGGGCAGATTATCAAGGACGAATGTTCCTGTGAATGCTTGTTTCCTGACAATATGCCTGTCTACAGGTGCAGCCAATCACCCGATAAACGAGTGAAGCGCTCGTTCATCGGGTGAAACTTTTGCAGGAAAGTAAATGATCGTTTCTGGGCAGCAGATTGAGCCATCTAAACAGCAATCTGGTGCTGAGAAACAATGCATCCGTATGAGGATGAGCGATTGCAATAATGATCCCTCCTTCTCATACTGTGGAGGTGATCACTGCATGTCAATACAGTGCTTCACCCCCACTGAACGAGCAGCCCACTGTTGGGAAGAAACGCTTCATTCCTGATAATTGTCTGCTCTTCAGTACGTGTAAATTCACCGTAAGACTACTATTTTAATAATTCACAGACCAAGATGAACAGGTGTTCATCATCACCTCTATGTTACCTGCTTTCCTCTGGTTACCCACCGTATTGTTATACTCTCAAGAGAAGGGTTACTACTATGGACGAGCGAATCGAAGTGGACTCAAAGCCAAATTTCCTCTTGCTTCGCGGTAGCATACTGATTTAACCTGAAATAGTGTAAAAAAAATAAAAAAATAATACTTACCCACTCCATTTGCTCATGACAGGCCACCCGCTGCCATCTTGATTGAAGATCTCAGCCGAAATCCTGTGCGCGGTGACGTATGATGGCACCATGCTGGCCGGTGTGATAACGTAATCTCGGGCCGCCCCCGAGATTTTGCACCAGACCTTCAAGCAAGATGGCGGCGGCCGGCCCGTCATGAGATAATGGATCAGGTAAGTATTGAATTTTTTTACTTTTACGCTCTTTTATGTGTATCAGATGCCGCAATCATGTAGCTGAGGGGTACAATGATGGGGAGCGGCGCACCCACTACAAAGAAAGGCCTCATGCACACGACCGTTGCGTGCATCCGTGTCCGTTGTTCCATTTTCAATGATTTTCTGCGGACCCATTGACTTTCAATGGGTCCGTTGAAAACTCGGAAAATGCACCATTTTTCATCCGCGTCCGTGATCCGTGTTTCCTGCCCGTCAAAAAAATAAGACCTGTCCTATTTTTTTGACGGACAACAGTTCACGGACCCATTCAAGTCAATGGTCAGTGAAAAAACACGGATGCACACAAGATTTTCATCCGCGTCCGTGATCCGTAGGCTACTTTCACACAGACGGATCCGCAGATCCGTCTGCATAAAAGCTTTTTTAGATCTGAGTTTTCACTTCGTGAAAACTCAGATCCGACAGTATATTCTAACACAGAGGCGTTCCCATAGTGATGGGGACGCTTCAAGTTAGACTATACTACGAACTGTGTACATGACTGCCCCCTGCTGCCTGGCAGCACCCGATCTCTTACAGGGGGCTGTGATCCGCACAATTAACCCCTCAGGTGCTGCACCTGAGGGGTTAATTGTGCGTATCATAGCCCCCTGTAAGAGATCAGGTGCTGCCAGGCAGGAGGGGGCAGACCCCCCTCCCTCCCCAGTTTTAAATTCATTAGTGGCCAGTGCGGCCCCCCTCCCTCCCCTGTATTACATTCATTGGTGGCCAGTGCGGCCCCCCTCCCTCCCCTGTATTACATTAATTGGTGGCCAGTGCGGCCCCCCTCCCTCCCCTTATATTACATTCATTGGTGGCCAGTGCGGCCCCCCCTCTCCCCGACTCCTAATTAAAATCCCCCCCCATCATTGGTGGCAGCGGAGAGTTCCGATCGGAGTCCCAGTTTAATCGCTGGGGCTCTGATCGGTAACCATGGCAACCAGGGCGCTACTGCAGTCCTGGCTGCCATGGTTACTTAGCAATTTTAGAAACATTATACTTACCTGCGCTGTCTGTGACCGGCCGGCGCTCCTCCTACTGGTAAGTGACAGGTCTGTGCTATAAGCAATGCGCCGCACAGACCTTTCACTTACCAGTAGGAGGAGCGCCCGGCCGGCCACAGACAGCGAAGGTAAGTATAATGCTTCTAAAATTGCTAAGTAAACATGGTAGCCAGGACTGCAGTAGCATCCAGGTTGCCATGGTTACCGATCAGAGCCCCAGCGATTAAACTGGGACTCCGATCGGAACTCTCCGCTGCCACCACTGATGGGGGGGATTTTAATTAGGAGGGGGGGAGAGGGGGGGCCGCACTGGCCACCAATGAGTGTAATACAGGGGAGGGAGGGGCGGCCGCACTGGCCACCAATGAATGTAATACAGGGGAGGGAGGGGGGCCGCACTGGCCACCAATGAATTTAAAACTGGGGAGGGAGGGGGGTCTGCCCCCTCCTGCCTGGCAGCACCTGATCTCTTACAGGGGACTATGATACGCACAATTAACCCCTTAGGTGCGGCACCTGAGGGGTTAATTGTGCGGATCACAGCCCCTGTAAGAGATCGGGTGCTGCCAGGCAGCAGGGGGCAGTCATGTACACGTTCTTAGTATATTCTAACTTGAAGCGTCCCCATCACTATGGGAACGCCTCTGTGTTAGAATATACTGTCGGATCTGAGTTTTCACGATATAACTCAAATCCGATGGTATATTTTAACATAGAGGCGTTCCCATGGTGATGGGGACGCTTCAAGTTAAAATATACCATCGGATTGGAGAAAACTCTGATCCGATGGTATAATAGGGACTCCTGACTTTACATTGAAAGTCAATGGGGGACGGATCCGTTTGCAATTGCACCATATTGTGTAAATGTCAAACGGATCCGTCCCCATTGACTTGCATTGTATGTCAGGATGGATCCGTTTGGCTCCGCACGGCCAGACGGACACCAAAACGACTTTTTCCTTCATGTCCGTGGATCCTCCAAAAATCAATGAAGACCCACGGAAGAAAAAACAGACATGGATCACGGAACTATGGAACCCGCTTTTGCGGACCGCAAAAAAAAAAACGGTCGTGTGCATGAGGCCAAAAGCGGATTTTTTTGTAAAATTCGGCTAAGCAGTCAAATCTAATTTTACCTAACTTCGCTCATCTCTAGTTAGTACAGACTGGTCACATTGCAGCCTTACTGGCCACCTGTAGATGAGCTCCCTGTCTCCTCTAACATACACACTCTCTCTCTTTTGTTAGTATGACCCTTGTCCAGGCTTTAAGACAACTAGTTCTTATTACTTTGCTGAACTTGGGGCTACAGTAACTACAGTGCTCCGGCAGTCTACCTTGTCCAACAGTCTGTTAGATCTTTCATCGGATGGACCAAACAGTCACTAATGGATTTCACTGATTTTATTAGGCTCCATCTGAGTTCTAGTATATATGACAAGAAGGACAATATATCAAACATACCAGAAAGCTCCCCCATCGGAAGTCCATAATGCAAATGTAAATAGAGCATAAGGCATGTAGGCGGCAAGCCATGCAATATACAAGCTTTGCTTGTTTACTATAGATTTCTATATATATATTTTAATAGTCAGCCGTTGTACGCTATGAAGTTGTCTGGCTTTATAATGTTCATTTACCTTTCATTCCTTAGGGCAAAACCCATCCAAATGCAAATAATAGAATTATTCTATGGTAATATAAAACATGAGTCAATGCCAAGATGTAGATTTAATTGAGGAAATATATCGGAAGTGACAAGTTAGATCATAGTAACATAATACCATTGTTTGTAAAGCTGAAAAAAAGACATCTGTCCATCCAGTTCAGCCTATTCCCCTGCAAAGCTGATACAGAGGAAAGTGAAAAACCTCATAAAGTAGAAGCCAATTTTTCTAATTTTAGAGGAAAAAATCCTTCCCCACTCCAATCAGGCAATCAAAATAACTCCCTGGATCAATGACCCCTATCTAGTAATTATAACCTGTAATATTATTACACTACAGATATACATCCAGGCCCCTCTTGAACTCTTTTCGTGAACTCACCATCACCACCTTCTCAGGCAGATAATTCCATAGTCTCACTGCTCTTACCGTAAAGAATCCTCTTCTATGTTTGTGTACAAACCTTCTTTACTCCAGACGCAGAGGATGTCCCCTTGTCACAGTCCTGGGGATAAATAGCTGATGGGAGAAATCTCTGTACTGACCCCTGATATTTTTTACACAGTTATTAGATCTCCCCTCAGTCATCTTTTTTCTAAAGTGAATAACCCTAATGTTGATAATCTTTCTGGGACCTATAGTCCACCCATTCCAGTTATTACTTTAGTTGCCCTCCTCTGGACCCTCTCCAGCTCTGCTATGTCTGCCTTGTTCACAGGAGCCCAGAACTGTACACAGTACTCCATGTGTGGTCTGACTAATGATTTGTAAAGTGGTAGGACTATGTTCTCATCACGGGCATCTATGCCCTTTTTATGCACCTCATAATTAGTATTGATCGCGAATATTCTAATCGCAAATTTTTATTGCGAATATCGGCACTTCGAGAATTTGCGAAAATCTAGAATATAGTACTATATATTTGGAATCGTGAATATTCAAGTTTTTTTTTTTCTATCAGTAACCTCCCTTCTTACTTGTGGGCCATTGAGAAGGCTGCAATATATTTGTCAGAGTTTAGCAACATCCCTAGCAACCAATAGGAAAGCTGCCTACCCCTTACTATATAAGAACCTCCCCAGCAGCCACTTTCTGTAGTTTTTTGCAGTTCTGAGAGAGAGAGCAGTGACATTGCTGTGCTCTGTGCTTTCATCTGGATCCTATTCCTTATCCAATTACATTAGATAGTTAGCTTATATATACACTCACCTAAAGAATTATTAGGAACACCATACTAATACGGTGTTGGACCCCCTTTTGCCTTCAGAACTGCCTTAATTCTATGTGGCATTGATTCAACAAGGTGCTGATAGCATTCTTTAGAAATGTTGACCCATATTGATAGGATAGCATCTTGCAGTTGATGAAGATTTGAGGGATGCACATCCAGGGCACGAAGCTCCCGTTCCACCACATCCCAAAGATGCTCTATTGGGTTGAGATCTGGTGACTGTGGGGGCCATTTTAGTACAGTGAACTCATTGTCATGTTCAAGAAACCAATTTGAAATTATTTGAGCTTTGTGACATGGTGCATTATCCTGCTGGAAGTAGCCATCAGAGGATGGATACATGTTCTCATTCTGTTTACGCAAAATTCGGACTCTGCAATTGGAATGTCTTAACAGAAATCGAGACTCATCAGACCAGGCAACATTTTTCCAGTCTTCAACAGTCCAATTTTGGTGAGCTCGTGCAAATTGGAGCCTCTTTTTCCTTTTTGTAGTGGAGATGAGTGGTACCCGGTGGGGTCTTCTGATGTTATAGACCATCCGCCTCAAGGTTGTGCGTGTTGAGGCTTCACAAATGCTTTGCTGCATACCTTGGTTGTAACGAGTGGTTATTTCAGTCAACGTTGCTCTTCTATCAGCTTGAATCAGTCGGCCCATTCTCCTCTGACCTCTAGCATCCACAAGGCATTTTTGCCCACAGGACTGCCGCATACTGGATATTTTTCCCTTTTCACACCATTCTTTGTAAACCCTAGAAATGGTTGTGCGTGAAAATCCCAGTAACTGAGCAGATTATGAAATACTCAGACCGGCCCGTCTGGCACCAACAACCATGCCACGCTCAAAATTGCTTAAATCACCTTTCTTTCCCATTCTGACATTTAGTTTGGAGTTCAGGAGATTGTCTTGACCAGGACCACACCCCTAAATGCATTGAAGCAACTGCCATGTGATTGGTTGACTAGATAATTGCATTAACGAGAAATAGAACAGGTGTTCCTAATAATTCTTTAGGTGAGTGTATAAGTGTATATATACTTCTTCTTCCGTGACTGGGTCAAATGTGGACAGTGAGCCAGAGGAGATGCGGGGGAAGGGGGGGGGGGGGGGGGAATGTGCTGGGAGCTGATTTCATGATGGATATGTTCTATTTTCTCTGTGAAGTAGACGGCTAAGTCTTCAGCAGAGAGGTCTGTGGTGGGTGCCTGAACTTTAGGACTAAGGAGGGATTGGAAAGTGTCAAAGAGTTTTTTTGGGTTGTTGGACAGTGAGGAGATTAGAGTGGTGAAGTCAGTATGTTTAGCAAGGTTGAGGGCAGAGTTATAGGTCCGTAGCATGAATTTGTAATGGAGGAAATTCTCGGGTGTGCGAGTTTTCCTCCATAGGCGTTCAGCACTCCTGGAGCAACGCTGGAGGAAGCGAGTTTGCGGTGTAAGCCAGGGTTGC
Organism: Bufo bufo; assembly: GCF_905171765.1. Lineage (NCBI taxonomy): Eukaryota > Metazoa > Chordata > Amphibia > Anura > Bufonidae > Bufo > Bufo bufo. Next base: position 71,873,893 of record NC_053392.1, on the reverse strand, counting down.
TTTGGTCTGTGTTTGAAGGTTCTGAGGGTAGGGGGTGCTACTTTGTCCAGGGTGCTTCTTAGGGTGTTATTGTAGGGACTTACAGCCTTATCGGGGCAATAAAGGGAAGAGATTGGGGACAATGATGCATGTAGAGTGTTTGTAAGTGTATGAGGGTCGATAGCCTGTAGGTTTCTGTGCATGTAATAAGTAGGGGAGTACTGGGATGGGTGCAGATTTGTGAGTGAAGTAGAGGATATTGTGGTAAGAAAGCGGAAGGAGAGAGTTATTAAAATTGGAGATTGAGCAGAGCCGGTAGAAAACCAAGTCAAGTGTGTTACTGTCTTTGCGTGTCTGAGAGTTAGAGAGTTGAGAAAAGCCAAGAGAGGAGGTTAGGGAGAGAAGCTGGGAAGCAGATGGGGAAATGGTGCAGTTTATGGGATGTTAAAGTCTCCCAGGATGAGGATTGGTATTTCTGAGGACAGAAAGTGTGGCAGCCAGGCAGCAAAGTGATCCAGGAACTGGGTGGGTGAGCTAGGGGGATGGTATACAACCGCTACTCTGAAGGAGAGGGGATGGAAGAGCCTGAGGGTGTGAACCTTGAAAGAAGGGAATGAGAGTGATGGAATAGGGGGAATGACATGGAAAGTGCATTGCGGGGACAGGAGAATGCCAACTCCACCACCATGTCTGTTCTTAGGTCTGTGGTCTGCTGATGCTGCTGCCACATCCCCACTATGTCATTGGGCCACTGGGTGGACTTCTCATGTCGTTCACACCCTCTCCACTTCATGACTGGGCCACTATTTTGCCTTTTTGGCCTGGTTGACATCATCATTTATTTGACCCTTCTTCTGATCTGTTGGAAGGAAGGAAAAATGAGACTCACAACGGATCCTGTCTGTGTAACAGCTGTAAGGCCTTTATGGTCCCATCAGAATTGGCTTATGATTCGGTAGCCAAAAGCAGGAGTGGGTACAAAACACAGAAGACATGCAAATATTCCATTAACGTGTCATCTCTGTTTTGGATCTATTCTTGTTTTTTTTTTGCATTAGCAATACTGATGAATTACTAACCAAATGCTGACCGAGTGAAGCCGGATGCTGAACAGACAGGATCCGTTTTTTGGGGGTTATTGTTCTGATGGATCATAGGAACTGCAAAATAATCAGTGACATCAACACAAACTTACTGCTGACATCCTCTCCACTCTGTCAGGTGGCTCTACTTGTATAAGCGTTTATTAGAACAGGTTCTGTAGACATCTATGTGGAATCAGCTGACGATGGTGTAAAAGAAGTGCGCTCTTTCACGCTATAGTAGGATCTTGGGCCTCGGTACAGTTCTTTATACCTGACACTAACATCGACCTGTAAGGCTTCACAAGGTTCACACTTGAGTTATTTGGACAGTTTTGGCCCCGTAACTGCCCAAAGAAGTGAAGTGTGCAGTGATTCTAAGAGCGACGCCTGTCATGTGCGTGTTATACTGACTCAGTATTGTTTCACTACCACAGCAGACTCGCTATGAGTGTTACTGCAAGGCACAGTGTTCTACACCACTATACAGGCTCTCTGCAGCCAGGCAATAGCTGTTTTTAATGCGATTCGCCACAAAATAAATTTGCCAAACTGACCGAATCTAAATTTTAAGAAATTCGCTCATCTCTATTGATGACCCATCCTGCGGTTGTACCATCAGTTTCTAAATAAGCACTTTAAACCAGCATTTGTTTTAAAGTGGGTAGATGGGCAATACTATATACTGAAAAATTGAGTGTGTAAACCCAGCTTTCCATAGATACAGTATATAATTGGTTTTAGACTTGTGGAAAATACTACACAGTGGTCATCCCCCCCCCCCCCCCGCCCCGTTAATATAAACAGAGTTGCCAAAAATGTCACATTACACTTGACGACTGAGCCAGATTGTAACGGAGCAGACGGAGAACCAGGAGGGAAATTTGTTACATACTGAGTGATTGGCTAATGTTCTCGGGCAGGCTCCTTTATGTAGGCGACTCGTATGGATTACATTTCTGACATATTTTTACAATAACTAATTAATTTTCATTTATATATTTTCTTTTGTCTCTAATGGAAAAAAGCAGACACATGCCAAGTGACATTAGATAGCTCTGATACATTTATTTTCGATGAATTGCATTGGTGTTTCCTTCTGATATTACATTACGGTGATGTCAGGTTCTACTAAACCACAGCAGAATGCCACTTTTAAGCTGCTGGGGATATTAACCAAATGCGTAAAGAAAAGTCTTAAATTTTAATTAAAAAATAACACTGAATCCATCATTTAGCAATGGGAGGGCACTAGTCGTTTCGCTTAATACAATAAAATTGCGTTATACACCCCACCTGTCCATACAGTCAGCACTGAAACCTAAAAGGGGTAGTCTGACTTTCATTTTCAAATATTCTGTTAGGTCATTTTTATTATTCACTTTATCAAGATGGCTGACCCCTATAATGACGAACAGAAAATAGAATAAATGGAAAAAATACCTGCAACCAGAAAACTAAAACAGTTATATTAGAATTTTAGAAACATTACATTAGAAAAAGAACAAACAAAAGAAAATGTATTACTGTCTAGTTTTGATGTGGACATGCTGTATCATTGTTTTGGCTAATACTGGTCAACAAAATCGGTATAGTAAGTCGGTAGTAAATGGTGTAGGGGGTGCCATCAACAATACAGCTATCGCTAAGATAAAAAAGAGCTTAATGGGGCTGTCTCACTTCAGTAAGTAGCCTGTATTATGTAGATAAATTTAATACAATCCACTTCCCAATGTATTGTGATATTGCCTTTTTTGCTGGATGGATTCTTTTTTCCCTCACATTATACACTGCTCATTTCCATGGTTACGTCTACCCTACAATCCAGCAGCGGTGGTCGTGCTTGCACACTATAGGAAAAATTGCCTGCCTCTCTTCTGATGGCAGGGACCACGGGAGTAAGCATAGACCAACGCTTTTTCCTACAGTGTGCAAGTACGACAACCACTGCTGGATTGCAGGTTGGTCATAACCATGGAAACGAGTAGTGTATAATATGATGGAAAAATAAGTCAAGTCAGCAAAGGAAGCAATATGTACAATCACAATACATTAGTGAGTGGCTTATATTAACTTTCTCTACATGATAAATGCAACTTGCTGAAGTTAGACAACCACTTTGAACCCTAGTTAGAAACCATGGCTTTTCCAGTGTCACTGGATGAAGGGAGGACAAAGTCTTGTGGGGGTTTGCATGTTTTTAAAATGTTCAGGCTTCTCCAGTCCCATAATGACATTTGTATCTGCTCAGAGAACCACAAGCACTGTATATTTTTGCCCCATGTACATGTTCTTCATGTCAGTACTTTCCTTCCCTTGTTCTCAGCTTCACTGCATCCTGGCAGGATGTTTACATACAACAAAATATTGATGCAGCACCAAGATAAAATCAACTCCATTTATTGAAAAATCACATAAAAAAAATCCTGTGCCACACTACCAGGTAGCGGGTTTCGATCATACAGTGCAGTGTGAACAGTGGCTTGCATGCAAACTGCATATGTATTTTTTGAAAGTACAGTCTGGAACTGTGGCTTACATGTAAACTGCATATATATCTTTTTGAAAGTATAAAACATAAATGTCCATGATATATAAAGACTATTCAAAACAAAATGTTGTCTCCAGTGACAAAGCTTGATTAGTATGTGGTAGTGGAATATTTGTTCTTATGTTATTTTGTTTTTAACCAGTAATATATGTATTTAATTCATTAATTATGCAAATAAAGTGCAGGTGCTACATCTGCCACACTATAAGGTTGTGAGTTAATTGCACTGTATCCTTTCAATAAAAGGAGTTGCTTTTATCCTGGAGTAGGATCCATTCACCAGATTTGCCACCCACATCCGGTCAGCTGGTCTTTTTGTATTTCCAGGATGTTTACATGCAGAACTTCCTGTTTTCATCAGCTTCCTACTGGGTTTTCTAACCAAGCCCAGCATGCTTAGCTCTGCATTGTTTATCAGGGCTTGCTCCACGTGCCACCTTGTTTCCTCTACAGTAGTCACACCTTCTACACTTCCCTTCTCCATGTCAGTCAGGCGGAGCAATTTTTAAGCTGGTGGGTGGAGACTAGCTGGAATCATATCTGTCCATACATTGCACCTGAAGAAACAGTAGTCCTGTTTTCAAATTCCTGTAGCTCACCCACAGATGCAATAAAGGAAGGACATTTTACAACAGAACTAAGCAGTTTATATAAATACAGAAGTTTATTAAGACAGTAATAAATCACTTACAAATCAGTAGTAGTCTCTGTGTCTGTCTCTCTGCCTCTACAAGTATCAAGGAGCCCCTCCCATCTCCTTCACCCTTCTATAGACTTCTATGTAATCTGATCCTTCCATGAGCAGGAAGTGGGTCTTAATTGAAGATCTGAGCAGTGAATTGAGAGTTAATGAAGAGAAGGGGGGAACAAGAGAGGAGTCTGAGAAAAGGAGAAGGAAGCATCATTATGTGATGAGATATATTACAAAATTTCTTATGAATAAACTTAAGAAACAGTTACTCTTTTAATTAAATTATTGTGGTTGTAAGTGTTAGAGTAGCTTTCTCTACTAAAAATGAAGTTGTCGAGGTTCAAGCAAATAACCGGCCGGGGGACATCAAGCACACACAGGAATGTGTGGACAGGGTCTGGCTAGCCTTAGCCCTTGGCAACCAAAACAAGTCTTGTAGCCCACCACCACCAACCCACACCTTATATTGGAATGTCCTTAAGCAGTTTGGAAAAAGTTGTTTAAAGACAAGATAGAGTCGGTTACATTAACATAGGTAACATGGTAGAAAGGAAGAAAAAGCCATATAACTTGACCCATCATTTTCTTGAATCTAGACTTTATACTCTACAAGTCAATCAGAGAATCCAATTCAAACACATCAACTCAAATAATACTGTTAATGATCCTCAGGAGGACAGAGTCATCATATGTCTGTAATTGTCCTTGGCAGAACTAGTGAAACAGTATTTTCCATTTTGAAGGCTGTGCATTCAATGATATGTGAATTATGGGTAACAATCAACTATAATTTCAATGCAAAATATTTTCACATACCTATAAGCCATACTGCATCTCCTATGATAGAACCTTTTCCTTGACATCTGTCAATTACCAGCTTTCGAAAGCCTTATTTCCTACAAAAACAGTTACCAAATGGAGTCTTTAGTTTCCTAATAATTATATAATTGAGCAGAGTCATAGGGGAAGAGGGTGGCAGTGATTTTAGTCTCGATCACCTGCTAGTCTTACCTTCAAGTTATCTTAACATGGAGTCAAGGAAAAGAAGTCAGAACCTCAATTAAATCATCTGAACATTTTGTCTCATAAGGGGAAAAAGAAATTCCTTCCTAACTCCATAATGGCAGCCGGATTTTGTCCTGGATCAACATAACTTCCTACACTTAAATTAATTGCTATGGATTAAGAGTCCTGCTTGGGCATTCTGATACTATCCCACCTGCTATTCTACTGGACTGACCAACCGAACAATGAGGTACACAAGTCTGACATATGGAGGCCACATATGAAATGACATAATGAGGTTAAACATGCAGCAATGGAGGTTTTATTACATTACAACTAGGGATGAGCGAATTGACTTCGGATGAAACCATTTCCCGAACTCGGGATCGGTTCCAAGTGGTACCTTGGAACCGAACCTGAGTTTGGTAAAAGTTTTTTTACAGTATAAATCAATTTCTGAAGTTATTATACAAAGTCTTGTGAGACTTCACGAAGTAATAACTTTGGCTCATTGGAGCCAATACATTCTAATACTATACGGAGCGCTCACTCCGTACAGTATTGAAACTAAGTTTTATGCGAATCGACTTCGGATGTTTCATCCGAAGTCGATTCGCTCATCCCTAATTACAACCTAGAGTAAGAAATCCAATAATTGTTTTCTTGAATTTTTATAAAATGTGGTTGGTTCTACTCTTAGGACAAATGATTTGTAATAGTACCATACTCTAGTAAGAAGAACATCAAGTCCCAAAATATTGTTTGACGACACCTCTGAGATGTCTCATGTAGTTAACCGTATATCATTCACTGACCAGTATTCATACATGACTTCAATTAAAAACTATATGACAAATGTCTATAATCTAGAAATCAAGGCCTCTTGGTCATTGAAGTCTCTAAAGTCAGGAAGATGCCTAATCTTTCAGAATTTGAATGCTCTCCTTGGAAAGAAAAATGCAGCCCAAAGAGTTAAGGCCAGCTCCAAGTCTGTATGGTGCCTTGGGCAATAGTCTTCTGGGTCTTCTTCAATCCAAGGGGGTAGTAATGGCCTACTAAATTACATTTTGCTTTCCCCTCTTGTGTGTATTTGCCTCACGTTTATGTGCTTCTGTGCTGTCCCTGTTCATCTATTTATTTGTCCCCTGGCAGGGAGGACAGAGAGATAACCAGCAAGATGGGGAATCCTGCTGGTTGTTTCTGTCCTTCCTGCCAGGAAGTGCAGCTCCAGAGCCAGTGGGAGTAAGGCACCCGTGTTGCTATGATAATGGTGCTCTGCAACCATGTATGCCATGGTACTGATGCCTTGATACAGAGGGGCAGATGAAAACTCCCCTATGTAGGGGAGGGAGGAAGCTGCAAATCAATGCAATGGGAGTGTTGGGATGCAGCAGTGACCATGGTAATACAATGGGAATGGGAAAGGCTACACTATGTGGAGAGGATATGTAATAGGGTAGGCTTAAGTGGGTTCTCTGGAACAATCAAGGTGTAATCACATGAGATTGGGTGATATAGGCAAGAGTGATGCTACAAAAATGGCCCCTTTTTTTGCAGCCTAATGAAACCCCTAGGGAGTACGAAACGTCCCTTGAAAACCAGGCTGGCTGAGCATATAGCCAACATAAGGAAAGGTTATGATAAGCATTGTCTATCAAAACACTACAAAGATATACATGATAAAGATCCCTCCGGCTTGGTTTTCACGGCACTGGAGAGGGTAGACAAACACTGGCGTGGGGGAGATTACATCAAACAAATGTCTAGGATAGAATCCAAACATATATACCAGTTTGGATCTCTGCTGCCAGTGGGTTTGAATGCTGACTTGGAGATTTTTGGATTCTTGTAGACTGGGTGCCCCCACTCTGACTCTTGCGACCCAGTCAGGCCGTTTATCGACACTGTGTCGCAGACTCAGTTGTGGGCCCCCAGTCTCACACACATCTAGCCAATGAGATACAGCCCAACCACCAATATCTGCACATCTGATATCTACCTGAATGAGCGTTTTTCAAAAATAGACTTACAGACCTCTCTCTCAACCTTTTTTATATATATTTTTATATTTTTACATTTTTTAAGGATGTTTTATGTAATGTTTGACAATTGTCTTTCATTGAGATATCGCACCATTCACATTATCCAAAACTTAGATTACATATTTTCCTATATTTGGTAACCATATTAGATTTTAAACATATATATATATATTTTTTATATCTGTGGTTTTATATATTTGTGTTTTGTATTATATAGGACAGTGCACAAGCTAAGTTTTATCAATGGTGTCTATTTATGTTGTAGTTGCAGTAAAATGATACCATTTTGTGCTATTTATACAATATAATGAGTATATTTTTTTCAAGCAACATGTAACCACAAATTGGACCTCTGTAGGACATGTAGAATATTATGAGCAATGTATAGCAAGAAAAAACGCATATGTGTAAAAAAAAACGCACTAAAAACGCAGGAAAAACGCAGGTGATTTACTTCAGCTGATAGTCAATCTAATGATCCATGATTTCAGGCAAGCTGTGGATATAAAAGGCGGAGTAAGACAGGTGTTGCAGTACCACTGACGAAGGGAAGGAGTTCCCGAAACGCGTCTGGTCCGCACACCTGTCACAGAAGCACCTCCGCACTCTATGCATGGCCATGCAAATATAATCTAAATCGGAGAATATGGATTTCTAAGACGCCAAGAACAGAATCTGCCAAACAGCGCTTTGGGCTGTCCAGGACACTCACTGCTTCCGCAATCCCGCGAGATCTGGAGACAGCGAACCTTAGCAGTTACCATCCAGACGCCGGGACTATCCACCTGCAGCGTATCCACCGCACACGTCCACAGAGACGTCCTCGCTATTGATTAAAGAGGAAGGTAGGAATATTACCGCTGCAGTTTGTATGCGACCCAGCATACTATTGAATGTGTACGGCTACTATACTGAATTATCGCTATTGAAGGACATTGTTATTTGTGTCCATACATCAGTAGCGATTGCTGGATTGAGCTGCTCCACTGCGCCACTACTACTGGAGCCTCATACAAAAGCTAGCATTACCTACTACTGTGATTGAAGGACATTGTTATTTGTGTTCACACATTAGGAGCAACTGTTGGAGCTACATACACAAGCCAGCACTACCTACTACTGCAATTGAAGGACATTGTTACTTGTGTTCACACATTAGGAGCAACTGTTGGATTCAGCCGCTCCACTACGTCACTATTACTGGAGCCGCGAACATAAGCCAGCACTAGTAATTGACTAATCCATCTGCGCATGGGACATATGCCCATGGTTGCATCCAATTGATCTGGCTGACCATTATCAGTTGCCCTATTACAAGTGTTAGATTTTATATAGCATTCATCAAGTTTCCTAAAAAGTGACCGTCACGATTCTTTTATCCCTATATGTGGTATTTGTTATTATGTATTTTATCTCCTTATTTTATTGAAATGTACACGTGTTCAAAATTGTGATTTAATAAATGTTTTATCCTTATTCTATTGGTCCAAGTGTTGAGTGCTCGCCCTAATCTTGATTTTTCTTTACTAATGAAACCCCTAGTCTGTGCCTTCTAGCTACATGCACATCTGGTTAATATGAGAGGTTTGGGATTATAATTATGATATGGGTGGCAAAGTAAAAATTACTTGTAACTTCGGGCACTTTCACACTTGTGGCAGAGGATTCCGGCAGGCAGTTCCGTCGCCGGAACTGCCTGCCGGATCCGGCAATCCAGACGCAAACGGATGGCATTTGTCAGACGGCTCCTAATGCGGATCCGTCTGACAAATGCATTAAAATACCGGATCCATCTCTCCGGTGTCATCTGGAAAAACGGATCCGGTATTTCATTTATTTATTTTGCATTTTTAAAGGTCTGCGCAGAAAACCAGATCCGTTTTGCCGGAACACTTAATGGAAATTAATGCCGGATCCGGCACTAATACATTTCAATGGAAAATAATGCAGGATTTTTGGCCGGAGAGAAAACTGCAGCATGCTGCAGTATTTTCTCCGGCCAAAAAGCATAAGAGGGACTGAACTGATGCATCCTGATTAATCCTGAACGGAATGCTCTCCATTCAGAATGCATTAGGATAAAACTGATCACTTTTTTTTTCCGGTATCGAGCTCCTGTGATGGAACTCAACACCGGAAAAGAAAAACGCTAGTGTGAAAGTACCCTAATACTGTATGAAATACATAAAGCCTCAGTTTCAGGGATTGCAATAGTCCTTGCAGATCAGCGCTGCAATTAGTCTCCTAATATCTGTGTTTGTCTTCAGTGTTTGTTTTATTCCAGTTTAATTGTTGCAAGGTGAATTAGAATTTGAAGAATTACAAGAGGAAATGGCATTAATCCATGTAAATGTAGAACACTCTGTTCAAACATCAGAGGGATTACAATCTGCGTGGATGATTTTCATAAGGGCAGTATTTTAACTGCAAGCATTTTGTAGAGTAATCATCCTCGATAGGGAAACACAGACAAAGCATTGTTCTGGGACAGACAGCTGTGGCCCTCGCAGGTATCATCCTGCAATAATGATCAATTTCCTTCTCTGATTGAAAATTAAATCTACAACACTGGGAAACATTGAGGTTCATCTTTAGAGTATTAGAAGCTAAAAGCAGACCCTCCACCTTGTGAGCTTCCAGTCAGGAGATGTGCCCAGACTTCTCCAGTCATTATTGTAATGAATATCCTTCTTGTCAATGGATACATTTAGAAATGCCTAGCCCAATAGTATGTTAAAGGAAAGGTTTCAACAGAAAGTAACATAACATTTAAATTAGTTTTCTATTATTAAAGGTCCTAACAGAGCCCAGGAAACTATAGGCCGGTAAGTTTAATATCTGTCATGGGTAAACTCTTTGAAGGTTCTCTAAGAGATTCTATCTTGGAGTACCTCAATGAAAATAAGCAAATAACGCCATATCAGCATGGCTTCATGAGGGATCGGTCATGTCAAACTAATTTAATCAGTTTCTATGAGGAGGTAAGTTCTAGAAATAACAGCAGTGAATCAATGGATGTCGTATATCTGGACTTCTCCAAAGCCTTTGACACTGTACCGCATAAAAGGTTAGTATATAAAATGAGAATGCTCGGACTGGGAGAAAACGTCTGTAAGTGGGTAAGTAACTGGCTCAATGATAGAAAACAGAGGGTGGTTATTAGTGGTACACACTCAGATTGGGTCACTGTCACTAGTGGGGTACCTCAGGGGTGAGTATTGGGCCCTATTCCCTTCAATATACACTGCCTGTCCACCTGGATTTAACGAAGCAAATAGTTATGAGCCTCCTATTGGATAATTACTGCATGGGCGATTATCTTTCAGCTGGCAACAAGTTATTTAACCCCAACTATTGCAATGGGTTGCTTCATATTTCTTAAACAACCATGTCGAGAGACACATCTCGTGGTCATGGAAAAGATATTAGTCTGTTTGAGAAGGGTCAAATCATTGGCATGCATCAAGCAGAAACTACTAAAATTGGGTTAAGAACTGTCCAACACATTATTAAAAACTGGAAGGATAGTGGGGACCCATCCTATTCGAGGAAGAAAGGTGGCGGGGAAAAAATCCTTAATGATCGTGATCGGCGATCACTTAAACATTTGGTGAAATCAAATCACATAAAAACAACAGTAGAACTCAGGGCTATGTTTAATAGTGAAAGTAAGAGCATTTCCACACGCACAATGCGAAGGGAACTCAAGGAATTGGGACTGAACAGCTGTGTAGCTGTAAGAAAACCACTAATCAGTGAGGCAAACCAGAAAAAAAGGCTTCAATTTGCTAGGGAGCATAAAGATTGGACTCTGGAGCAATGGAAGAAGGTCATGTGGTCTGATGAGTCCAGATTTACCCTGTTCCAGAGTGATGGGCGCATCAGGGTAAGAAGAGAGGCAGATGAAGTGATGCACCCATCATGCCTAGTGCATACTGTACAAGCCTGTGGGGGCAGTGCTATGATCTGGGGTTGCTGCAGTTGGTCAGGTCTAGGTTCAGCAACAGTATGTGCTCCAAGAATGAGGTCAGCTGACTACCTGAACATACTGAATGACCAGGTTATTCCATCAATGGATTTTTTCTTCCCTGATGGCACGGGCATATTCCAAGATTACAATGTCAGGATTCATCAGGCTCAAATTGTGAAAGAGTGGTTCAGGGAGCATGAGACATCATTTTTACACATGGATTGGCCACCATTGTCCAGACCTTAACCCTATTGAGAATCTTTGTGATGTGCTGGAGAAGGCTTTGCGCAGCAGACAGACTCTACCCTCATCAATGCAAGATCTTGGTGAAAAATGAATGCAACACTGGATGGAAATAAATCTTGTGACATTGCAGAAGCTTATCGAAACAATGCCACAGCGAATGCGTGCCGTAATCAAAGCTAAAGGCAGTCCAACAAAATATTAGAGTGTGTGACCTTTTTTTTTTGGTGTCGATTTTTTTTTGGACAGGCAGTGTATTTATTAATGATCTTGTAGAAGGCTTGCACAGTAAAATATCAATTTTTGCAGATGACACTAAACTGTGTAAAGTAATTGACAATGAAGAGGACAGTATACTACTACAGAGGGATCTGGATAGATTTGAGGCTTGGGCGCAGAAGTGGCAGATGAGGCTTAACACTGACAAATGTAAGGTTATGCACATGGGAAGGAATAATGCAAGTCACCCGTACATACTAAATGGTAAAACACTGGGTAAGGGCTGGTTCACACGAACGTGTGCAGCCCGTTGCCGTATTGCGGACCGTTCCGTGGCCATTCCGCATTACGGATGCGGACCTATTCATTTCAATGGTTCCGCAAATCTGGAGATACGGAACGGTGTGGAACGAAACACTACGGAAGCACTACGGAGTGCTTTCTGGAGTTCTGTTCTGTGCTTCCACACTGCAAAAAGATAGAACTTGCTCAAGTGAATGTGTCTGCGATCCCCATGCGCCTGCCCCATGGACGGTGTATGTGTATTGTGGTCCTAACACTGACATGGAAAAGGACCTAGGAATTTTAGTGAACAGCAAACTAAGCTGTAAAAACCAGTGTCAGGCAGCTTCTGCCAAGGGGAATAAGATAATGGGTTATATCAAAAGGTGCATAGATGCCCGTGATGAGAACATAGTCCTACCACTTTACAAATCACTAGTCAGACCACACATGGAGTACTGTGTACAGTTCTGGGGTCCTGTGAACAAGACCGACATAGCAGAGCTGGAGAGGGTACAGAGGAGGGCAACTAAAGTAATAACTGGAATGGGTGGACTACAGGTCCCAGAAAGATTATCAAAATTAGGGTTATTCACTTTAGAAAAAAGACGACTTAGGGGAGATCTAATTACTATGTATAAATATATCAGGGGTCAGTACAGAGATCTCTCTCATCATCTATTTATCCCCAGGACTGTGACTGTGACGAGGGGACATCCTCTGCGTCTGGAGGAAAGAAGGTTTGTACACAAACATAGAAGAGGATTCTTTATGGTAAGAGCAGTGAGACTATGGAACTCTCTGCCTGAGGAGGTGGTGATGGTGAGGACAATAAAGGAATTCAAGAGGGGCCTGGATGTATTTCTGGAGTGTAATAATATTACATGTTCATGCTTGTGGTGCAGAACCCAAGCAACCAGACAGAGGTTAAACAATAGTGGATTTATTAAATAAATGGCAGTACAGTCCAAACCAGTAGGCATATACAGGTAACCAACCCGAATAATAACCTATGCAGGGAAACACCAAGGGGTCAGCCAGTGACCAGGCCAAAGTTCTTATGCGCAGTATTAGTCCGTGTAACGTGGTACCTATGGATGAGACGTCAGGATTTCCAGGGTCCGATCCAAGGTCATACACGAGACAAACTGTTCAGCAAAGATGAGGCATCCAGAGGCAGTCTCTAGAGATAAATCGAGGAAGGCAGAGGTCATGCACAGGTAAGTCTGGGAGGATATGAACTGCAACATACACCTGAGTTGTCAAAACAACAGTGGGCACTGACCAGCCTAGTGGACGCCGAGGAATAAATGAAGGCATCCTTGACTGCAGAGAGGGTCAGGGCAGGAGAAGGGTTAATAAAACTGGGCTGGCAGCTAGGTGTTAATGGTTCAACCCGCGGGAGTGTTTTTATCTAGCTTCATGGTTATGGGGCTGCAGCTGGCTATCATTGTGCCTCCTCCCTCCCCTCAGGTCTGATTGGCCAGGGGGTAGTGGTTAGGGCTGTGGCATTAAAGGACGCAATAAGCGTGTGCCCAGCCTCTTTTGTCTCCAGCACCTCACGCGGTTCCCACCCACCCTTGGTTTGACTGGTGTTTCAGTTTATTTTCTCTGTTGGTGTTATTTTAGATCAATCTTTATTTATTAAGTCACAGCAGAGGTCGGTGAGTTAAATCAAGATGGAGAAGAAGGCGGACTTGCCCACGGGGGGATTCCGTGGGGGATACTGCTTCTTGAAACTCTGAGTTTTGTTCCATAATTTTTGATATTGCAAAGTTGGTGGTTGGAGTAAATCATTAACAAAGTAGGATATCTGTGGATCACTACAGCAAGACAATATGGAACAGGTGCTCTAGGTCTATGTGGCCCACCCAGCCACAAAAAAGATATTTAGAAAAATAAAGAGAAAGACCTGGCACTCTGAATATGTAGCCAAAATCGAGACGTGATTATTGCAATATTTGATTATTATTGGAGTAAATCATTAATAAAGCTGTGACCGACTCTCACCCAACAAAGAAGGTGTCCTGGTGTTTATTCAATTCGCTGCAAGCGTTTAAAGGTGCGGTAAAGGGTTATAATTCTCGGCAGTCAGGGAGATCACCTTTTAAAGGGGTTTTCTAATCTCAGACAATGGGGCATATCGCTAGGATAGGCCCCCATTGTCTTATAGGTGCGGGTCCCACTGCTGGGACCCGCACCTATATCGAGAACAGAGACCCCAAAGTGAAGGAGAGCCCGGGGATTAGTGCTATGTGAGAGGCGGGGATTAGTGCTTGGTGGTGAACGGACCCCGGGAAATCTGGTCCTCCAGCCACAGAGCTCCCCGCTCCGTTCTCGATATAGCTATCAGACAATGGGGGCATATCCTAGTGATATGCCCCCATTGTCTAAGATGGGAAACCCGTTTAAGTACCTGCTAGCCAATCATAAAGTGCCCTGTGTCTATTCCTCATAGGTCATATAATGATCCTAATCCCTGACACTTGTGCGGCCTAGGCTGGTCCTTAATCACTTAACCCATGCCTGCCCTCTAAGATTTTCCCCGTCAGCGGCCGGCGTAGCGAATAAGATGCGCGTACGTTCAGCCGCGTATCCTTTTTCGAACCTCCTCTCGAGCGGTCCAGCAAGAATACACGATCGTGTCGGCATGGACACCGGAATGGAACCCGCAAGTGATACCGGAGACAGGACCGGCTGCTGCGTGCCGCCACCAGACCGTTCAATCTGCCTCCAAGACCCCGGCGGTCTTCCCCTCCGGCGACCATGCGGACGCACTACCGCGTCTGCCCGCAAAGGAGTCGGAACCGAAGATTCCCTAGGCACATGCGTGACCTGTCCCGCTACTCCAACGGGGTCCCCCACAGGCCGAGCCCCACGAGGACCCCTGGGGGCCCCAGTGGATCGCGGAACAGGAGAGTGTCTAATAATGGGCCAATGAGAAGGCTGCAATATCTATGTATGAACTTAGCAACATCCCTAGCAACCAATAGGAAAGCTGCCTACCCCTTACTATATAAGAACCTCCCCAGCAGCCACTTTCTGCAGTTTTTTTGCAGTTCTGAGAGAGAGAGCAGTGACATTGCTGTGCTCTGTGCTTTCCTGTGTCATTACATTAGATAGTTAGTTAGCTCATATATATAATACAGATAGTTAGTGGGAGATAGTCAGTGTAGGTTAGATAGTGATATAGTGTAGATGATAGGTTCCAGTGCAGGGTGTTAGGTAGTGTTATAGGAATTACTGTACTGTGCATTTTCTCCAGTCTCAGGAAACTTCTAGCAGCTTGAAAAATGTAGCAAAAGTGAGCAACGCCTGTATTGCGAGCACAATATGCGCATATTAGATTACCGATTTTCACAATCAAGAAAATAATGACTGGAGATCACGAATTCTAGAATTCACGAATTTATGGCGATTTTTTTTTTAAATATTGCAAAAACAAATATTGCCTATGCTGCTCATCACTAATCACTTGTAGGTAGCAGCCCAGCCCAGCCGTTTAAACCCTCATATGCTACATTTTTATAGGGACTGTGGCATCTAAGAACTTAGATGGTGGGAGGGAGCTCCCTTTGTCCTCTGATCACCCAAACTGAAAGCAGTTGTGGGGAGCCTAGTATTTGTCATGGCAGGCGTGCCTTCCGAAAGCACTAGACCTGCCATGCTGCAGGCTTTCCTCTGGCATATTGTAACAGGCTGCCTGTCAGAATCACCATGCATTGTAATACTGAAGAATTACAGTGTATAGTATAAAAAAAATCAAAAGATAAAAGGTTCGGGTCCCCAAAGGAGACTTAAAAAACCTGCAAAACACATAACTTTTTTAAAATATATAAATCCCCCAAAATATTAACACATTAGTGAATTCCAATATGCCTTTTTACAGCGCTCACTAGTGGGCTTTTTTACGGCAACCTAGTCTAAGCACTGCAGCGGTCTCCAATGCAGCAGAGAGCAGATGCTCTAATGGCCTGGAACCAGTAGAAGCACTGTGGCATCTAAATGGATTAGAGGGAGGGGGCTTACTTTGTCACCCATCAGCAGCCAATGAGATTGCGGGGTGCCAATGTCTCCACATGGCAACCTGGGGTCTAAAGAAGGCCTTAGGTCTGCCTGCAGTGTATGCTCACCAAGTTGCACTTCTCTGGCACACCCTGATGGTGCCTGTCACTCAGTATAGCAATGACAATACAATACACTGTACTGAATAAGCAGTACAGTGTATTATAGAAGTGATCAAAATATCACCTGTGGGACTAGTAAATGGTTAAAACTAGTTAAACAAAGTTTTATTGCATAAAAAAATCTCCAAGTTAAAAAACTACCAAGCCTTTCAATTAGAAAAATTCAAAAATAAAACAATAAAACCCCTCCACATATTTGCCATTGACGTGTCTGTAACAATCCACCCACGCTGCAGAAAATTAGCCTTTCCGCAGCTCCCTTTGTACAAAATAAAAAAGTTAGGGTTGTCAGAATATGGTGACACAAAGCAATCTATTTTCAAAAAACAACAACATGTAAATTTGATTTCTCCATAATAGTACTGACCTTCAGAATAAAGTTAGCATGTCATTACTAATGAACAGTGAATACTGTAAAAATGACACCCTAAAAACATTGGTTGTATTGTGTATTTTCACACAGTTTTTTTTGCAAATGATATAATACAAGGTTTCCTAAAACGGTGGTATTATGAAATACAACTTGTCTGGCGTAAAATCAAAAATTGAAAAAGAACACCTGGGAACCTTAAATGGTTTCTGTCGCCTAAGAAATTGGTATTAAGCTGGCTGACCTTAGCGATGTGCTATTGTCACCTGAACATAACTATATTAGTGCCATCTCACTACCTGAAGCCATTACTGAGAAAAACTAACTTTTATAATATGCTAATTAGTCTCTAGGAGCGCCTGCTCCTAGAGGCTCCGTTTGCCCACCTATTTTTACGCCCTCCTTCTCTTGATTGACAGGGCCAGGGCAGCACTGCTCTCCTCCCGCCGGCTGTGTCTACTGCAAAAATCCCGCGCCTGCGCCTTCCCGTTCAGTATTCGGCGCAGGCGCAGTGAGGGAAGGACGCTCGGTGGCTGCTGGCTTCCACACTGCGCCTGCGCTGATGATGTCAGAGTGCTCCCGGAAGAGAAGACAGTCGGAATCGCCGAGAAGAAGGAGTAGATTCGAGTGATGTCGCTGGATCCTTTTATGTGGTAAGTATATTCCTTGTTGCCCAGCACTTTATTCCCACTTATACCACCAATGATCAAGGGGGAAAATAATAAACTATATTTTAGAAAAAAAACACAAATACTAGTAATAACTAATATATTTATAAACACTATATCACCAACGAATCAAATTAATTTGGCCACCAGATTATATATATATATATATACACAGTGGATATAAAAAGTCTACACACCCCTGTTAAAATGTCAGGTTTCTGTGATGTAAAAAAAATGAGACAAAGATAAATCATTTCAGAACTTTTTCCACCTTTAATGCGACCCATAAACTGTACCACTCAATTGAAAAACAAACTAAAATCATTTAGGTAGAGGGAAGAAAAAATATAAAAATAAAATAATATGGTTGCATAAGTGTGCACACCCTTAAACTAATACTTTGTTGAAGCACCTTTTGATTTTATTACAGCACTCAGTCTCTTTGGGTATGAGTCTATCAGCATGGCACATTTTGACTTGGCAAGATTTGCCCACTCCTTTTTGCAAAAACACTCCAAATCTGTCAGAATGCGAGGGGCATCTCCTGTGCACAGCCCTCTTCAGATCACCCCACAGATTTTCAATCGGATTCTGGTCTGGGCTCTGGCTGGGCCATTCCAAAACTTTAATCTTCTTCTGGTGAAGCCATTCCTTTGTTGATTTGGATGTATGCTTTGGGTCGTTGTCATGCTGAAAGATGAAGTTCCTCTTCATGTTCAGCTTTCTAGCAGATGCCTGAAGGTTTTGTGCCAATATTGACTGGTATTTGGAACTGTTCATAATTCCCTCTAGCTTAAAGGGAACCTGTCACCAGTTTTATGGTGTCCTAACTAAGGGCAACATAAATAAGTGACTGATTCTCTTAGCACAATGCTGGGTCACTTTCTTTAATTGACCCAGTCAATCTGCCAACATCTTGTATTGAAAAGCTCCAGCTGATAATGATAAGTCATGAATATTCATGAGCTCCTGACTCTCCCCGCCCAGCTGCTGCTGAATGACAGTTTGTTTCCATATGAACCAGCAGCAGGTGGGCAGGGGAGTGGCTATAGCTCTGAATTAAATATACACTGGACTCAATGACATCACGCCGGACTCCAATCAGCTCATTAGCATGCGGCATCTTTGTGTGTATATTATGAGGTAACCATCTGTCACACCAGTAAGTGAATAATCTAAGGCACTTTTTAGTAGTTAATGATTGTATATAATTAGTTAGATTATAATCAAATATTCACATGACAGGTTCCCTTTAACTAAGGCCCCAGTTCCAGCTGAAGAAAAACAGCCCCTTGGCATGATGCTGCCACCACCATGCTTCACTGTGGGTATTGTGTTCTTTTGGTGATGTGCAGTGTTGTTTTTGCGCCAAACATATCTTTTTGGACATAATTTCAAAAGTTCAACCTTGGTTTCATCAGACCATAACACCGTTTCCTATATGCTTTTGGGAGACTTCAGATGTGTGTTTGCAAAATGTAGCCTGGCTTGGATGTTTTTCTTCGGAAGAAAAGTCTTTCGTCTTGCCATTCTACCCCATAGCCCAGACATATGAAGAATACGGGAGATTGTTGTCACATGTACCACACAGCCAGTACTTGCCAGATATTCCTGCAGCTCCTTTAATGTTGCTGTAGGCCTCTTGGTAGCCTCCCAGACCAGTTTTCTTCTCGTCTTTTCATCAATTTTGGAGGGACGTCCAGTTCTTGGTAATGTCACTGTTGTGCCATATTTTCTCCACTTGATGATGACTGTCTTCACTGTGTTCCATGGTATATCTAATGCCTTGGTAATTATTTTGTACCCTTCTCCTGACTAATACCTTTTAACAATGAGATCCCTCTGATGCCTTGGAAGCTTTCTGTGGACCATGGCTTTTGCTGTGAGATGCGACTAAGAAAATTTCAGGAAAGACCAACTAGAGCAGCTGAACTTTATTTGGGGTTAATCAGAGGCACTTTAAATGATGGCAGGTGTATGCTGACCCCTAATTAACATGATTTTGGATGTGATTGCTTAATTCTGAACACAGCTACATCCCCAGTTATAAGAGGGTGTGGACACTTATGCAACCACATTATTTTAGTTTTTTTTTGTTTTCTTCCTTCCACCTAAAGGATTTCAGTTTGTTTTTCAATTGAGTTGTACAGTTTATGGGTCACATTAAAGGTGGAAAAAGTTCTGAAATGATTTATCTTTGTCTCATTTTTTTACATCACAGAAACCTGACATTTTAACAGGGGTGTGTAGACTTTTTATATCTACTGTATATACATGCATATATTTATAATAAAAATACGAATTCCGTGGCACTTCCATAAAGTGACATGTGCTTTATTCACCAATAAGGCGCGACGTTTCTGTTCACTCCATGGAACCTTTTTCAAGCAGTGATAACAAACACTAGTGCCAATACATGTATATAAAGGGGTGCAATAATCAATTATACAATTCATCCAATTAATACAAAACAATCCATAAATTGCAAAAATAAACATAAAAAATATAATCATAAGGCCTCATGCACACGACCGTGCCGTTCTTTGCTGTCCGAAAAAAACGGAAGCCGCCCGTGTGCCTTCCGCAATTTGCAGAACGGAACGGGCGGCCCATTGTAGACATGCCTATTCCGCTATATTTTTTTTGCGGGGCCTCGGAACGGAGCAACGGATGCGGACAGCACACGGAGTGTCATATGTCTTGCACATATGATTTGGCAGACACAGCATATGTTCGCAGCACCCTATACAAAAAGATAGAGATGTTGCTAAACAATGATCCTGTGCCTGACACAATTGGTCTGCCAGGAGGATTTAGCAGATCCTTGTGTATTTTTGGGTGAGTCACAGTGAAGAAATCTTTTAATTTCTCATCAATGTACCCAGCCAGAAAACCTTCCTGAAGTATGTGTTGAATTTTTTTCTCATAATCCCACCTGGGGTCTCTATTGAGTTGTAAGTAAACTGAGGTGTCCACTAGTTGTCGCTAAGCTTCCATAATATATTTATGTGTGTCCATGACCACAACCGCCCCCCCCCCCCTTTATCTGCGGGTTTAATGATGAGGCTGTGGTGCACTGGTGAATTTGAGGTGATTGACTGAACCAGCGTGGATCTCTTATGCTTTTGGGCTTTACAAGCTCCCCAAAGCTGCAGTTGTCAAGTTATATATATATATTCCAAGTGTGGACATATTGTGTTGTATGTTTTCTCC
Organism: Bufo bufo; assembly: GCF_905171765.1. Classification (NCBI taxonomy): domain Eukaryota; kingdom Metazoa; phylum Chordata; class Amphibia; order Anura; family Bufonidae; genus Bufo; species Bufo bufo. The sequence continues at coordinate 71,853,391 of NC_053392.1, read as the reverse complement.
CATTTTTTTTATAAATTAATATAATATATGGTATCTTTAACTTAGTGGGGATTGAGTCACGAACCCATCATTATATCTTTTTTTATTTTGTATTATTTAGCATTTATTATTTTAATTTTATTTTATTTTAAATAGTGGGTTGTACGAGCGCACTGGTATCCCTGGTGGAACGGGGACCAGTTCGCTTGGAACAATACTGACCAGAATGGTGCATTTCACACAGAACGTGTACCAGTTGGGTTGGGTCCAATTCACTGACCTTTATTTATTTTTATTTTATTTGGTTTATATTACTATGGGGGCTACCGATGAGTATTGCGTCCGTCTACTAGATTGCTTTGCAGGTGTATCCCCTTGATCATGAGGTTCTTTTGTGATGACAATCATATTGTACCTCATTGGTCTTTATAAAAATAATGGTGGGCTCGTTCTTATATACGGGTTCTTCTATTTTATTTGATTTCCTAACTTTTTGATATAGTCAATGGTGGGACACATGCAACACATTATCTATGTAATTTATGCAGAGTTATTTGCAGCTTTGAGTACAATAGACATTCGATATGTCTTTGCCCTTTACCCATGCAGTCATGTGTTTTCACGTGATCTGTTTTCCCCCTTGGAGCATGGAGGTTGCGATGCGGGGGTGAGGGCGGGCACACTGCGATCATGTGGCCATGTGTGGCCGCGTGATCTCTGTTGGCCTGCCTCCCTTCCGGCTCTCTGAGCGTGCGTCGCTTCTCTGCATTCCGGAAGAGGAGCCGGATATGTTGTGATCAGCTGACCATGGCACTTTCGGTATGGGACAGGATCATGCGCACTCTTTACTGGGGGACGCCGACGTCCTCCATGCTGGTTCGTAGATTCCCTCTCATTCATTTAAATAATCATGTTTTTAATCTTCTGCACTTGTCACTTTCACTATGGATATTAATGATGTAATCATAAACAATTATGTAATTAGAGTATATGAATTATACCTACAATTTTATACTTTGCACTTGAGCACTTTTATTATATTGGATCATGAATATGTGTTATGATTATATTTTTTGTTTATTTTTGCAATTTATGGATTGTTTTGTATTAATTGGATTAATTGTATAATTGATTATTGCACCCCTTTATATACATGTATTGGCATTATTGTTTGTTATCACTGCTTGAAAAAGGTTCCATGGAGTGAACGGAAACGTCGCGCCTTATTGGTGAATAAAGCACATGTTACTTTATGGAAGTGCCGCAGTATTCGTATTTTTATTGGATTTATAGGTGGTAGGACCACCACCTCAGCCGCTAGCACTCCGTCCTGCACGTTTGGTTGGTGGTGCTGCCCAGGAGTTTTTGTTTTTTACATATATTTATATATACATAAATATAATTATGCATATATATACAGTTGCAAGAAAAAGTATGTGAACCCTTTGGAATAATATGGATTTCTGCACAAATTGGTCATAAAATGTGATCTGATCTTCATCTAAGTCACAACAATAGACAATCACAGTCTGCTTAAACTAATAACACACAAAAAATTAAATGTCACCATGTTTTTATTGAACACACCATGTAAACATTCACAGTGCAGGTGGAAAAAGTATGTGAACCCTTGGATTTAATAACTGGTTGAACCTCCTTTGGCATAACTTCAACCAAACGTTTCCTGTAGTTGCAGATCAGACGTGCACAACGGTCAGGAGTAATTCTTGACCATTCCTCTTTACAGAACTGTTTCAGTTCAGCAATATTCTTGGGATGTCTGGTGTGAATCGCTTTCTTGAGGTCATGCCACAGCATCTCAATCGGGTTGAGGTCAGGATTTTGACTGGGGCAATCTAGAAGGCATATTTTCTTCTGTTTAAAGGGAACCTGTCACCAAAAAAACACTTACTAAGCTGTTAATAGTACCTTATAGTGCTGCATAGTAGTTTCCTAATGCACTTTTTCATCGTTTAGCCACATCTAGCCTCCTTGAGAAATCGATGTTTTATTTAGCCGCTGCCCCCTGCTTCAAGTCAGGTTTGAAGTCAAGGGGGCAGCGGCCTAGGCGTCTCCAATGCTGCTCTCCCCGCCTCCCGCCGCCTTTATTGACAAGCCGGATCTCAGTGCCGGGACCGTGCTCCCAGCCCGCATGCGCAGTAAAGGGCTGCTGTAGCGCAATCCCGGCTCCGGCTCGTACACTCAGCCGGCTTCAGTTTCGCTACTGCGCATGCGCCCGCCAGCCTTACATACTAGCGCAGTTACAGAAGATGCCGGGCGCATGCGCAGTAGCGAAACTGAAGCCGGCTGAGTGTATGAGCCGGAGCCTGGATCACGCTACAGCAGCCCTTTACTGCGCATGCGGGCTGGGAGCGCGGTCCCGGCACTGAGATCCGGCTTGTCAATAAAGGCGGTGGGAGGCGGGGAGAGCAGCATTGGAGACGCCTAGGCCGCTGCCCCTTTGACTTCAAACCTGACTTGAAGCAGCTTAGTAAGCGTTTTTTTTTGTGACAGGCTCCATTTAAGCCATTCTGGTGTTGATTTACTTCTATGCTTTGGGTCGTTGTCCTGTTGCAACACCCATCTTCTGTTGAGCTTCAGCTGGTGGACAGATGGCCTTAAGTTCTCCTGCAAAATGTCTTGATAAACTTTGGGATTAATTTCTCCTTCGATGATAGCAATCCGTTCAGGCCCTGACGCAGCAAAGCAGCCCCAAACCATGATGCCCCCGCAACCATACTTCACAGTTGGGATGAGGTTTTGAAGTTGGTGTCCTGTGCCTCTTTTTCTCCTTACATAGTGTTGTGTGTTTCTTGCAAACAACTCAACTTTGGTTTCATCTGTCCACAGAATATTTTGCCAGTACTGCTGTGGAACATCCAGGTGCTCTTGTGCAAACTGTAAACGTGCAGCAATGTTTTTTTTGGACAGCAGTGGCTTCCTCTGTGGTATCCTCCCATGAAATCCATTCTTGTTTAGTGTTTTACGTATCGTAGATTCGCTAACAGGGATGTTAGCATATGCCAGAGACTTTTGTAAGTCTTTAGCTGACACTCTAGGATTCTTATTCACCTCATTGAGCAGTCTGCGCTGTGCTCTTGCAGTCATCTTTACAGGACGGCCACTCCTAGGGAGAATAGCAGCAGTGCTGAACTTTCTCCATTTATAGACAATTTGTCTTACCGTGGACACATGAACAGCAAAGCTTTTGGAGATACTTTTATAACCCTTTCCAGCTTTATGCAAGTCAACAATTCTTAATCGTAGGTCTTCTGAGAGCTCTTTTGTGCGAGGCATCATTCACATCAGGCAATGCTTCTTGTGAAAAGCAAACCCAGAACTGGTGTGTGTAGGGCAGGGCAGCTGTAACCAACACCTCCAATCTCATCTTATTGATTGGACTCCAGTTGGCTGACACCTCACTCCAATTAGCTCTTGGAGATGTCATTAGTCTAGGGGTTCACATACTTTTCCCACCTGCACTGTGAATGTTTACATGGTGTGTTCAATAAAAACATGGTAACATTTAAGGCTATTTTCACACTAGCGTTCGGGGCTCCGCTTGTGAGCTCCGTTTGAAGGGGCTCACAAGCGGCCCCGAACGCATCCGTACTGCCTAAATGCATTCTGAGTGGACGCGGATCCGCTCAGAATGCATCAGTCTGGCAGCGTTCAGCCTCCGCTCAGCAAGCGGACACCTGAAAGCTGCTTGCAGCGTTTGGGTGTCCGCCTGGCCGTGCAGAGGCAAGCGGATCCGTCCAGACTTACAATGTAAGTCAATGGGGACGGATCCGTTTGAAGTTGACACCATATGGCTCAATTTTCAAACGGATCCGCCCCCCATTGACTTTCAATGTAAAGTCTGGACGGATCCGTCTGAAGCTACTTTCACACTTAGAATTTTTTCTACAATATAATGCAGACGGATCCGTTCTGAACGGATCACAAGTCTGCATTATATGAGCGGATCCATCTGGGCAGACATCAGACGGACCCGCTCTGAACGGTAGTGTGAAAGTAGCCTTATTCTTTGTGTGTTATTAGTTTAAGCAGACTGTGATTGTCTATTGTTGTGACTTAGATGAAGATTAGATCACATTTTATGACCAATTTGTGCAGAAATCCATATCATTCCAAAGGGTTCACATACTTTTTCTTGCAACTGTAAATATATATATATATATATATATATATATATATATAAATTTATATATATACATAATTATATTTATTTTTTTATATATATATAGTATAGAGGACTAGGCATCCTCTGTGGAACTTAGCACTCCCCGCCCATCCCCCACCCCTTGGTGCTTTTAATCAGAGAAACAATGGAGCTGGACATTCCGTGTTAGAGTAGGTCCCACCTGATGAGAAGCGACCTTGCCGTCTGGTAGGTGGGCCCAACATATTTTTGATCAATAATATGGGCTAAGAGCTTCTCCACTGCTTTGCAGTAACTAAATGGCGTCATGTATTTGACCCTGTTCACACATTTACCTGTTCACTTAGTCTTAGCGCATATAGTGGTGTGCTGCTACTGTTTTTTGTTTGCTATGTATATATAAATATAATCATTGGTGGTATAACTGGGAATAAAGCGCTCGGCGACAAGGAATATATTTACCACATAGAAGGATCCAGCGACGTCACTCGAATCTCCTTCTTCTTCTCGGCGATGCCGACTGTCTTCTCTACCGGGAGCACTCTGACATCATCAGCGCAGGCGCAGTGAGGAAGCCAGCAGCCGCCGAGCGTCCTTCCCTCACTGGGCCTGCGCTGAATACTGAACGGGACGGCACAGGCGCGGGATTTCCGCAGTAGACACGGCCGGCGGAAGGTGACAGAAACCCTTTAGGTGACAGAAACCCTTTAATGCGAATGAGCTGAGATTGACAAATTATAAACTGCTAGTGGTGCTTCCTCAATGACCACACAGCTAAGATAATGCACACTTTATTTTGGTTTGGCAGCAGTAGGTGCTCTCCAGCCCTCCTGTGATCTCTGATTTGGCCATCAGTAGAAATAACACAGAATCTGCTTTCATCACTGAATGTTATTGTTTTCCATTCATGCCCAAGACGAAGCGTCAAGCGAAACCCGGGTCAGGTCTGAACACAAGGCTATGTTTTAAGGCATTTTAAAACATTCGTGTTTGTGAGTATAATAAATTGTACTTTTATACCTTTTGTGGTGGTACTTCACTATCTGCGCACATCCCTTTGTGAAAGTTATACGATCTACCGGGAGGGTGTGAGCGACTGTGAGGATTCGTATATACTACATTTAGGAAGTGTGGAAAAATCCTGCTACGAAAGTCTATCCCTCTATGGAGATTGAAGCAGCGCGGTCCTTCATATAAAACGCATTACTGTGTGAACTTGCCCATATCACTTCAGGACCTGCAGCGCATAGAAGACAGGCAACGTATTTTGAGACTTTTTCTTTTCATTTTTTCTACTTAACTTCAAGTGGCTATGGCAGCACCAGGAACTCAGCCGAGATCCACACACCAGCTATCCACAACTCAAACTGAAGATATAAGCTGCATAGCATAGTGGGAGAAACAACAATAAAAAGACATAATAGCCACACCTGGGGAAAGAAGGTGTGGCAAGCACCAGAAACAACACAGATGTCATTTGATTCAAACGGAAAACATGTCAGATCAAACCACGTGTTGCCAGTCTCACCGATCTCCTGTCACCTGTCATGGGAACGTCCATGACAACGAGCTAGTGGAGTCTGTGAATACAGTCTTGCTTTAAATAGATGGTTTCTTTTGGCCAAGGTGGTCACTGTAGGGGCTACTACAGAACTAATTTGTGATGCCATGGCTGTCCTTTGAAATATAGCAGCTCTTCTTATATGGTGATCTTGGCATGCATCTGTCTGTCTTAAACATCCAGAAGCCCCTCTATGTATGCGATTGCCATCCTATGGCTAATGTTGACACCACCAAGGCACTACAGGAGCTTCTCATGCAACTCTTTCCGAGATTTGATGAATGGTCCGTCCAGCTTCTCGAAGTCCAACTATTCAGTCATTTTTAAAGTCTAACAACAGAGCTGTCAGGCAAAAACAACAACAGTGATGTCAGACAAAAAAAAGGCTGTGGAGCATCTGTATGTAAAGTAAGGATCTTGGAACGTTGAACACTACATGTAAGACCCTACAAATTAGATAGTTGTCTGCCAAATGTTCTTTTGGTCAGTAGATATTTCGCTGGATTCTTTAATGAATCTGCACACTCAACATCTACTACTTCAATAGGGAGATAGAAATAATCCACTGCCAGACCCCTATTTTGTAATCCAACATGCCAAATCCCTTTTTTCCCCCTGCATCTGTTAGTAGATGCATACACTTTCGATTATCTTCCAGTCCCCCCCAAATTCATTGAGTTAGGCCAACTTTTATCTTTACTACTGTAGGGATTATACAATATTGGGAAAAGTTGTCTCCTTTCAATACCACAGATCTGACGCTGTTTTTAGAAGAAAAGGCTATGATTTTCTATTTCTGTAGAACCCTTTTAAGAAACAGGTACGGCATGAACCCTATTCCTAAGAAGGGGGCATTGCTCGTTTTGTTTGGCCTTCTTCCTGACTAACACTTTCAAATGCATTTTACTGGATGCACTTATTCACTTTCATAATCCGGTTGCCCTAATCTAACAGGTTCCTTTCGATGACTTCATTGACCTTCAAAAACATTAAAAATAAATTCTGCTCTCCAGCATACAGTATAAGGATTACACAATAGCAGTTCTGACATAGCATCAGTGTTTCGGATAATATCCTTTTCTCATCCAAAGGCTAAAACATTTAAAAACTTAACACTTTAGATGTTCACTCAGCCTGTTTTTAAGAAACAGAACAGTACAAATACTGTCAAACATTTTCTTTTGCCTCTGGGATTTCTATTTGAGACAGCCGCGTTTGCTCGGTTGTTTGGCAATGCTACCTTAACACAACATCTGCAAGTCCTTTAAAGAGCTGAAGCCTTTTACTATTATTCTACCATATAAACATAACTAGGCTGCACTGCAATTTGCTGCGTTTCAGCTTTCTATCATGACACCATGGGTCCATCAATCAGGAAATTTCATATTAGTTTATTTTCAACCTCTTTCATCAGGTTTCAACAGTACTCCAAGCCAACGACATGTAATGATTCTGCATTTGGACCAGCTCAATAGCCCTAGTTTTTGGACAATGATTAATATCTGTCACTTTCTGATCTCACTAACAAGCAAGAACACAATTGGTTGTTTGAATTTTATGGCTGAACACTTATAATAGCATTTCCTGTCAATAAAGCTGAAAGGCTTGAACCTTTCCAAGTCTTAAAATTATAATGGAGCCTTTTCTACCCTTGAGAGATGAATAAGCCAAAAGTTCTATATTACTATACTTACCTCATGAATACAATGGCTTGACACTTAAGGGGGGACCTCGTTTCAAATTGTTGTCTCGGGTTAATCTCTGAGGATCTCATTTTAACACAAATGGAACTTGATTTTATTTTGAACATTTTTAATATTTGGAGCTTGCTTGAAACTTGGGTTGTTTTTATTGTGTTGCTGCATAAAACATTAAAAACATTCATATTTGAATAGCTTTTCTTCAAGAATGGAGTGCGTTAATGAGTCAACATCTAACTGACAGACAATAGGGTACCACATTTTTATCTTTAGCTACAGTGCCATGATTAGAGGTTCATGCTTTGCGTCTCTCAATAAAAAAGTTTGAATTGGTTATTTATGTAGATGGCAAATATGGCCCCAAATAGCAATTGTGGTAGAAAATATTTTTGTGAAAAGAGATGGTAATTTTTTTTGCGCTACCTCATTAGAAAAGACAATTATGATTTAGGGAGCTGAAGGAAAAGGAGTCAATACAATCACAAGAAAATCATAAAAAACACCATGAATATGGAGATATCTTGTAGAATATAATATTAAAAAATTGACATCAGAGACATGAGGTAGTAATGCCAAAATCAATCATCTACGACCCTCCAAAAGTCTTAAAAATACTGCAAATTAATGATTAAGGCTACATTCACATCTGAGGGAAGAAAAACATGCCTACAAAAACTTTTGAACTGTAAGTTTTTCATGGTAGACCATAGTGAAGGTTCAATCTTTCTGGCAACGTGAGCTTTCCTCTTCTCCCCTTCTCATGGCAATTAGTGTTTGAAAAAGGTCATTATCGACTGAATAGGTAGTCAGTCCGTAACACAAGAACAGAGTGAAACATGCTCGGGTCTCCCTTAGATCCGTCCTTAGGTCAGTGTTGCTTCACACATGCCTTGCGCTCTGTGATCTGTAAGCCTCTCACTCATACACACACCCCGCTTCTTGCTGCTGACTTGCTGGACATGGGCCACCTGCAAAACCCAGAGTGGATCGTGGGGAATGAGCACCCACCCAGCTCTTTGCTTATTCTCAATAAAAGCCAGGCCCGGATTAGCTGATACCAGCTATACTAAGTATCTATCCTAGTGGACACACTAGGTACTGGATTTTACTCCACCAAGGCCGGGCACCTTCTTGACACATCTCAGGTGAACCACAGCAAACCATGATATGCATCTAGTCTAACAGGTTTCCTGCACCATTCTAGGAGACACATATCTTCCCTCATATATGAGGTCTATCACTGCCTCACATCTACAAAAAGCGTTGACTCTCACACAGAGTGCCACGAAACCCGCTACAGTATTTCACAGCTGTTTTTCACAGATGCGTTTTCTGAAAAACAGCCGCCTTGAATTGTATGGGGGCTGTTGGGCGGTGAAAATTGACAAAATAGGACTTTTTTTGAAAGCCGATATTCGCAGCCCATTAAAAAAAATTGATGTGTGAATACACCCATAGACTTTTATTGTTTTTAAAATGGCCATGTGACCATTTTAGCAAACGAAGCTGTAGAAACCAGTGTCAGACAGCTACTGCCAAGGCCAATAAGATAATGGGTTGCATCAAAAGGGGCATAGATGCCCGTGATGAGAACATAGTCCTGCCACTTTACAAATCACTAGTCAGACCACACATGGAGTACTGTGTACAGTTCTGGGCTCCTGTGAACAAGGCAGACATAGCAGAGCTGGAGGGGGTTCAGAAGAGGACAACTAAAGTAATAACTGGAATGGGTGGACTACAGTACCCTGATAGATTATCAAAATTTGGGTTAGTCACTTTAGAGAAAAGACGACTGAGGGGAGATCTAATAACTATGTATAAATATATCAGGGGTCAGTACAGAGATCTATCCCATCATCTATTTATCCCCAGGACTGTGACTGTGACGAGGGGACATCATCTGTGTCTGGAGGAAAGAAGGTTTGTACACAAACATAGAAGAGGATTCTTTACGGTAAGAGCAGTGAGACTATGGAACTCTCTGCCTGAGGAGGTGGTGATGGTGAGTTCACTAAAAAGCCGAACTGGATGGACAGATGTCTTTTTTCGGCCTTATAAGCTATGTTACTGTGTTACTATGACAACATTTTAAAAAAACGCTGTTAATGTCATGTGAATAAGGCCTAATACAGTCTTTTATTGCTACTATTACAGAATTATTATTATTATTATTATTAATAAGGTACCTTTTAGTTAAAAATAAAACCGGGGAATGAACAAAACAGCGTACTAAGTGACCTCCTTTTCATCTTTTTAGATGCAGATCCACCAGTTCCTGAGCTCCTCTACTTTCATCCAAGATGCTCTCACCACTTCTTAGACTACCTGTGTCACGGCTGAGGATGGGGGAAATCCTCAGCCGTGTGAAGCCCGGTGATGTTTCGGCTGCTTGGCCATGAAGACAGGATTAGGGAGCAGGTCACCTCCTAAACGCATCCCTAACCTGACCCTGGCTCCTAGCTACATGAGCCAACCTTGATGGTAGGAGGGCCCATGCTCCGGAACCTAAAAGTCCCTGCTAGCCCTCAAGATGACCCTCACCTAGGAGCTGAGTAAGACAAGCCCACTCCTCCTAGACACGGAGGAGCAGGAGTCTCAACGGCCAAGCTGCAGGAAAAGGGGAGACATAAACAGCTCTATGGATATGGCAGGTGAACAAAGAGTTCCACCTACCTGCCACAGCCTTGCTGACTGGATCCCTGTGTTAGCAGGGTGCAGATCACAAACGCATCCCCACACAGGGACCCAGATCCATAGCTGCACAAAATCACATATAAAACATCACACGGACATCACACATAACTAGAAATAACTTAAAGCGACATTATGGTTATGACCACAGGGGTGGCTCTTACTGGCAGGTAATAAAGACATGAGGCTGCTCTCAGCTAAGCATGGCTGAAGCAACCTGCAGGCCTGCAAAAGCAGTGAGGCTTTATAGGCCAAGAAGCCACACCCCACAGTCGGACACACGCAGTGCACACACACACTAGGAAGGAGATTAACCCTTCCAACACCAGGGAAGGGAAAACACCACTAAAAGGAGACGTGCACACAATAACATAAAACACGGTGCACACAACACACACACCTAACAGGAGGTTGCTAGGTGTGACCGCATGCCAGGGCAGCAAGCTACCTAGCAACGCTCAGGCTGCTCTGCTGCTAAAAACACTGGTTGCCCGCGGCAACCACAAGTGAGGCCACAGACAAGCGGCCCTCACCCGTGGTTGAACGCCCATACAAAACCGCAGGCAACCGCATGCGGTAAAGGAGTCACGGTCATGGGCATGGCCGTGACAACCTGGTGCACACTGTACATCGGCAGCACAAGACACTTCCTGCTTGTAAAGTGCTGCTGGATTGGCCAGTGCTGCTCACTTCCTGGCCAATCCGAGAGCAATAGGAAGTGTCTTGGGTTACCAAAAGTACACAGTACAGATGAGCGAACCAGTTGATATTCGTTTTGGGTCCGGTTTGCAGAATTTTTGAAAAAGTTCGGTTTGGACCCGAATCAATTCAGGCTGAACTGAATTGATTGCTCCAATTGCCCTGAAAGTTGGCATATAACGCCCACTAGCGTTCAAGGACTAGGATCTCCCTCTCTCCAAGCTCTGGAAAGCAATGACAGCAATAATAAATGATGTCTGAGTGACTCTGACATACATAGGTATGGGTAAACGCACATTTGATGGTGTTATCATACAGTGTGTTCAATATCACACTGCGCGGACACATATCTCATGTTGTTTTATAGTCCAAAGCTTCCAAAAATTGTCCCTTATCGAGGCAGATGATTTTTAAACACACACGGTTTTATGGGATTAAAAAAAAGTGGCTTGGGGAACCAAGCATCCAAAAATTGTGACTTGACAGGGTCAGAATGCTTCCCTGTACGACACGCACAAGTGTTGATTGTCAGAATAAAAAGTGTCTCGTTGTGAATGAGCCTAAAATAGTTCTCTCTTTTAATTGGGAGCAGCAGCAGTGCGGATGTGGTAATAGTACAGTATGCATATAGTGGCATGCGGCTGCAATAGTGGCAGCAGCAGGAGCAGTATAGCATGGAACATACAAGGCTGTCTATGAGTAGTAATGGCAATAGTAGTAGTAATAGTGGTAGTGGTGGTAGAGGCTTTGCGTTAACAGTAGTGGCAGTAGGGGATTAACAGCGAGGAGCAGCAGCATCTGAGGCAGCGGTGACTGCAGCAGAAGCCATATGGAACATGTTGTCAGAAAGGCAGCAGCATGATGGAGGCAGTAGCAGCTTTACAGAAGATGATGGTCGACTGGTTGTGGTGTGATGGGGGCAGTGGCATGATGGAGGTGGCGGTGGCAGCTGCCGTACAGAACATGATGGTTGTCAAGTGGCACAAGTGGCATGATGCAGGCCATAGCAGCAGCCATACAGAACGTCATGGTAGTTAGGCCGACAGACAGCAACAGTGGCAAGATGGGGGCCTGCAAGCAAGGCAATGTGATGTGTATTCATAAAAATCAGCCTGAACTATGAGAAAAAGTCAGTATTAATGCAGTAATCAAGTACACATGCTGCCTTATGAAATTGAAATCCCCCCCCAAAAAATTTACATTTCAACCGTGTGGAAACTGAATACACGTAAACAGATGATTGAGCATTAGTGGCATAATGCAGACCGCAGCATTCAGAAATACAGAACGTGATGATAAATAGGCAGACAGACAGACAGCAACAGTGGCCAGATGGGGTACCGTCAGCAAGGCGATGTGTATTCATCGGAATCAGCCAGAGCTGTAAGAAAATGTCGGTATTGATGCATGAATCATGTACATTTATGCTGCTTAATGAAATGTAACCCTCCCCCCCAAAAAAATTTAAATATTAACTGTGTGGAAACTGAATACACATAAATGGACGATTGAGGCTTGACGCTCAATTTCACCTTAATAAACACAGGTAGATTGTTGCCACACCTTGGGTATTGCTGCAGTAATCATGTATATATGCAGCTTAATTAAATTAAACCCCCCAAAAAAGTTTTTAATTGCGGCCATGTGGAAACACTGAAAATACATAAACGGACGATTAAGGCTCAATTTCACCTTAATACACACAGGTAGATTGCTGTCACACCTTGGGTATTGCTGAAGTAATCATGTATATACAGGGAGTGCAGAATTATTAGGCAAGTTGTATTTTTGAGGATTAATTTTATTATTGAACAACAACCATGTTCTCAATGAACCCAAAAAACTCATTAATATCAAAGCTGAATATTTTTGGAAGTAGTTTTTAGTTTGTTTTTAGTTTTAGCTATTTTAGGGGGATATCTGTGTGTGCAGGTGACTATTACTGTGCATAATTATTAGGTAACTTAACAAAAAACTAATATATACCCATTTCAATTATTTATTTTTACCAGTGAAACCAATATAACATCTCAACATTCACAAATATACATTTCTGACATTCAAAAACAAAACAAAAACAAATCAGTGACCAATATAGCCACCTTTCTTTGCAAGGACACTCAAAAGCCTGCCATCCATGGATTCTGTCAGTGTTTTGATCTGTTCACCATCAACATTGCGTGCAGCAGCAACCACAGCCTCCCAGACACTGTTCAGAGAGGTGTACTGTTTTCCCTCCTTGTAAATCTCACATTTGATGATGGACCACAGGTTCTCAATGGGGTTCAGATCAGGTGAACAAGGAGGCCATGTCATTAGATTTTCTTCTTTTATACCCTTTCTTGCCAGCCACGCTGTGGAGTACTTGGACGCGTGTGATAGAGCATTGTCCTGCATGAAAATCATGTTTTTCTTGAAGGATGCAGACTTCTTCCTGTACCACTGCTTGAAGAAGGTGTCTTCCAGAAACTGGCAGTAGGACTGGGAGTTGAGCTTGACTCCATCCTCAACCCGAAAAGGCCCCACAAGCTCATCTTTGATGATACCAGCCCAAACCAGTACTCCACCTCCACCTTGCTGGCGTCTGAGTCAGACTGGAGCTCTCTGCCCTTTACCAATCCAGCCACGGGCCCATCCATCTGGCCCATCAAGACTCACTCTCATTTCATCAGTCCATAAAACCTTAGAAAAATCAGTCTTGAGATATTTCTTGGCCCAGTCTTGACGTTTCAGCTTGTGTGTCTTGTTCAGTGGTGGTCGTCTTTCAGCCTTTCTTACCTTGGCCATGTCTCTGAGTATTGCACACCTTGTGCTTTTGGGCACTCCAGTGATGTTGCAGCTCTGAAATATGGCCAAACTGGTGGCAAGTGGCATCTTGGCAGCTGCACGCTTGACTTTTCTCAGTTTATGGGCAGTTATTTTGCGCCTTGGTTTTTCCACACGCTTCTTGCGACCCTGTTGACTATTTTGAATGAAACGCTTGATTGTTCGATGATCACGCTTCAGAAGCTTTGCAATTTTAAGAGTGCTGCATCCCTCTGCAAGATATCTCACTATTTTTGACTTTTCTGAGCCTGTCAAGTCCTTCTTTTGACCCATTTTGCCAAAGGAAAGGAAGTTGCCTAATAATTATGCACACCTGATATAGGGTGTTGATGTCATTAGACCACACCCCTTCTCATTACAGAGATGCACATCACCTAATATGCTTAATTGGTAGTAGGCTTTCGAGCCTATACAGCTTGGAGTAAGACAACATGCATAAAGAGGATGATGTGGTCAAAATACTCATTTGCCTAATAATTCTGCACGCAGTGTATATGTTGCTTAATTAAATTGAACCCCCCCCCCAAAAAAAAAAAAAAAAATCTAATTGTGACTATGTGAAAACTGAATATACGTAAACGGATTATTAAGGCTTGACGCTCCATTTCGCAAGTTCTGTCTGTGTCTGACTGCATCCTTTCTGCTTGTGAAACAAAGATCCTTTTCGCCTTACAGATTACTCTTGGGTTGAGACCTTGGATTCCCTAGTGAAAGGTCTATACCCCTATGAGACGTCCTTTAAGGTAAAAAAAATCACAAGATATCATAGTCTCCAACTCACTATTTAGCCCTTAGCCAAATCTAATAGAGAAATCCCGATACCTGACTGTCACACTTGACTTGTTTTGAACCATATGGTACACCATCCTCATCCCCATATCGCTATATGGAGATGATGGAATCTGTGGAAACCCCCTTTGATGGCTGATCTTTTGGTCCATAAAAGACACTGGATGCTAAAATATAGATCTTTACTTTAGCTTCCATTGAGACACTGAGAACATTATTTGGCTGCTTAGAACTGTAAATGCATTAATATAAATGGACAAGTAATAGTAAGATGACCATCAAAAAACAGAACACAACTAACATCAAGCCCAATTAATCAATGACGCCATTTAATAAAAACTTCAAAAAGGCAAAGACTTTGTTTTCTTAAACTTTGTATAAAGAAGTTCAATGCAAAAGAAAATTTGAAAAATGTTCCTGAAGCATTTACAAGCAGCAGAAGGCATTTTCATAGCCATATAAATGCAACTCGGCTATAGCAGACACTATGGTTATTGGTTTACGTTGCCAACAGAAGTCATATTCTTTAAAGTTAGAGGCCAGAATAGTTCAGATCGCTCGCCTTGTAAGTTACATTTCTCAGCATTTTACAGGATTACAAAATATGGCGTCTGATTCTGGTTTTTATAATTGGACATCAGTGGGGGTCATTTCCTACCCGGGTGAGATGCTTTTGTTCTGCCATGAAGAGTAATGCGTTTACCTGCTTGGATTTTGAGGCTATGGCACAGTCTGTGAATTTTATATGACTCTAACACACAGGGCGAATGGGTTCTCACTCCAGAAATAACAGTCCCAATATTATGGGGCTATTATTAACATTTCTGAATTCAAAATTGGTAGAAAATAGCCTGCATCCATCAAATGCTTCAGCTGCCCTAGAAGCAAATTAGGGAATTATTGTCATGAATCCTTCTATTGTAGCATCCTCATCACTCAGTATATTATGGCAATCAATTTGATATTCCAGACACGCATACAGGACAGTGCTAAAGACATTTACCCACCATGACCTCGTAGCTTATGAACCAACGCTCCATTTTAATACTGCAGTAGTATAAACCAATGTGTCAATTCATACACATCCTATGGCATTTGAATTGTATATCTGCTATACCACTGTTATGTTGGCAGCCTGTGACTTCTGCCATCCCCCGCCTCCAGGCAGGCAGGGTGGTACTCCAAATCCCTTTCTACTGCAACTGCTCTCCAGCAGACTGGATCTGCTGGTCCTTCTTTGCCCTCCAGCAGTGGTCCTGGTTACTACATACAGTTCTTTGTCCCCATCTTTTGCTGTAAACTGTGGCCTGCGCTTGTCTGTGAATCCTCTATTGCTGGCCCGTAGGACAGTCAAAAGGTCCATACACACACCCCAATCTTCTCCAGCCAATGGCTGCTAACCCTGAGGTACTTAAGGCACCTTATTATAGGGGAGGGTGCCTAATAAATAGTTACATCTAGTTTGCTAGTTCTTGTGAAGGTGTGCTGTTCCATTTGTTTTCCTGTGCACTGACCTTTGCCTGTTTCCTGACTCTGGTCCTCTGCTGCCTGACATGACCTGTTCCTGTTCACTGTAATGACCCTTTGCTGCCTACCCTGACCTCAAACCATTTCCTGGATTACTTGTACTTCTCCTGTCCTGACCCCAGCCTGTCCCTGGCTATGATTTAGCATGATCCCTCGGTGATCCACACTAGTGCTTCAGACTCTAATGGGTCAGCTGTCACTTGAACAGAGACTACTCCAGGAAGTAGAGGCCTGGTGGCTCCCATGCAGTGAAGGGATTTGTTTTGGAGAAATAAAAGACTATTGTGTGCTAGTGTCCTTTAAGAGTATATGGTCTATAAAAGCAAAGAATAGCATGAAGATTTTTTTCTTGGAGGGGTAACAGAAGAGAGAAGAACTCCGAACTGTTCCGGAAATGCTAATGTTTGCTCGCATTTAGTAAGCGTTGGTCGGTAAACATCGCGGTAGGAAACTCATTGAAAATTCATATTATAAAATTTATCCTATTTCAATTACAGAAGAACAATACAATGTCATTTAGTGTTGGCTTTTGTTTGCCATGCTGTTAACAAAAGCTCCACGTCTTCGAATAAATTTGTGAGTGATTTTTACAGAGCGGTAATAGCTGACAGCACCTAATTATTCACTCTTCCGGTTATGAATGGGAACATTTTAACATTTCCAAACATATATGCAAATGCATCTCTGAGTGTGGTTTTTAGAACAATCAAATAATAATTGTTTACATTAGATAGCAAATACAGATGTATATGTAAAGGATAAAGCTTGCACATGGGAGCTTACAATCTACAAGTGCAAATGACAAATATGGGGGAGTCACTTATAATGTTTGAGAATATGGCTGGATTTGTGCCAAGCAACTCAAAATGTTTGCGATGGTCAATTGCTGTCATGTATATTTTAACGGGAATTAATTATGGACCAATACTGCCAAATCGCCCAACTTTTATTCACTTTAGCGTAGCTGAGCTTCAATACCAGACACAACCAATGGACAGGTATGGCACTGACTTTTCGAATTTCGAGATGACCTATTGTTTAAATAACGTTTTTATATTAAAACATTAGTTTTTTTACTTTTTGGTGATTTTTAATATACATTTCATGTCACCATGCCCATTTCTATTTTTAAAAAAATGCTAACATCCTGCAGTTTTCACACTAGACACTGAGCCTGTTAATAGTCTGACACTTTTCAACATTGCTGGGGCCACTATTGGGGCAGATATTTATACTGGGGGCCAATATGGGGACAAATATTTATACTGGGGGCTAGTGTTGGCACGAATATTCAAATAGCGAATTTTAATCGCAAATATCGCCACTTTGAGAGTTTGCGAATATTTAGAATATAGTGCTATATATTCGTATTATCAAATATGCTAATTGTAAATTAATCGCAAATTTTTCACGAATTTATTGCGAATATCGCCCCTTAGCAGCATCCCTAGCAAGCAATAGGAAAGTTGCCTAATTAGTGTTGATAGAGAATATTCTAATCGCAAATTTTTATCGCGAATATATTACATTGCTGATTTTCGCAATCAAGTAAATAATGAATGGAGATCACGAATTCTCGAATTTGCAAATTTATGGCGAATATTTGTCCAAAAATTTGCAAAATTTGGCGGATTAGAATATTGCCTATGCCGCTCATCATTACTGGGGGCCACTATGGGGTAGAGTATTTATACTGGGGGCACGTTATATATATTGCGGGCACTACTACGGGCCAATGTGTATACAGTGGGGGCACTGTGGGGGCAGTAATATTTACTAAGGGCACTGTGGAGGCATTAATGCAGTATATACTGAGGCCACTGCAGGAGTTGGGATTTTAAAAAAAACTATGAAATTTATCCATTTTTAACGTCAGCTTTTAACATAAAATGCATGCAAAACGGACGTTAAAAACAGATAGATGGCCAGAAATGGATGCACAAAGTGATGCAAAATGGCCATGAAAAGTGATAGTTTATTCTGTTTTAATGGACTTGTGAAGGTACCCTAAGTATATTAAGAAAACCCTCAAATGCTACTGAGGAGGATTCCTGCTGCAGTAACCTGCCTTTCATCCAGAATTCAGTCTGATCTGAGGTCTATGAGAAAGAGCTGAAGATAAAATAAATGCCTCTAGGAGCGTACACAGAAGACTTCTTTTATTGAAATATGGGACTTGTCGGGACAAGAGAAGGACGTTCTGGAAAATGCTGGGTCACAAAAGTGTCTTGTGACCACCGAAGGTAGATACTGAGCAATAGGAGTTGTCACCAGTGACAGACTTTATTTCCATAAGATGGACTGTTCACACATGAAGATCCAAATAAAGCTACAGATATTCCAAGTTCCAGTATTGCAGGCAAATCCAACTATAACTATTCTCCCCTCCCCTGTCTGTGCTATCAGCTAGCAGGGGGTGGTAGGTTTTACAGCCCCCCATGGAGATGAATGCCTTAAAGCACTGCCAAACCACTGAGACCCCTGTAAGGCCGAGTTCACACTTCAGTTATTTGGTCAGTTATCTCCCTCAGTAATAGTGGGCCAAAACCAGGTGCAGGTCAAAAACTGTTTCAAATCTTTCTATCACACCTGGGTTCTGAGTAGGCTTCACTTCTGGTTTTGTCTCACAATAACTTATAAAAATAACTTACTAAATAACTGAAGTGTGAACTTGGCCAAAAAATCTAGAAGATCCCTGGGCCAAGAAGATTACAGAGGATTACAGAGGTCATCAGAGTCCTTTATCTCTGGTAACAAGGTGATGTGAAAACTAAAGGCTCGTTTAGTGAAGGAGACCACATATTTACATGCAGCGATTAGCTCCACATTATGAAAACAAGGGATTGCTATTGCCATTGCTCGTCCTCATACGGCTGCATTGTTTTTGGGCAGCAGATCTCTGTTTAGACAATCTGCTGCCCAGAAACGATAACTTAGGTACCTCCACGAACGACAGGCTCACCTGATGAACGAGCGTTTCGCTCGTTTATCAGGTGATCGGTGGCAACTTTACATGGGCAGATTGTCAGGAATGAGCGTTAGTACCAATCTTCGTTCCCGATAATCTGCCCGATATTATGACCATATAAATCCACCTATAACTAATACAACAGACATTAACTTAATAAAAGGAGCAGATTAATCATCTATATACAAGGTTACAAGAACATGACACACTCCGCTATGACATGTTGCTATTTTTTATGATAGGTTTTTACAAAGTTTATTAGTTTTTTAATGATATCATATTTCTTCTCCTCTCACCAATTTTTCAAGTCTACAATATAAGATCAGATGAGCACCATAAGTTCATTGGACTGTGGAGAAAACTCCCATTTAGAGATGAACGAATCAAAGCTGACAAAGTGAAATTTGATCCGAATTTCAGGAAAAATTTGATTTGCACCGAAGCCGAATTTCCTCACGCTGCTGCACATTTCAGAACAAGTAAGGAACTCTGGGAAGGCGGGATCACCCACAATGCCATTCATGCAGCCAATCAGCAGCCAGCCAGCCCTGTGATGCCACAGCCCTATAAATAGCCTCAGCCATCTTAGATTCTGCCATTTTCCAGTGTATTTAGTGCAAGGAGAGACATCAGCAGGCGCTAGGGACAGTGCTAGGAAAGACTTCATTGTGCTAAAAAAACATTTACAAGTGCAGGGCAAGATTATTCAAGGTGTAGGGAAAGCATAGGGAGGCATCATTCCACAGCATTTATGTTAAAAAGGGTTCAGTAGGGGAGGTTACAGCCTGGGTAATAGGAACAATCCTATTACACCTTGCTGCACTGACTGGGGACCCACATTGCCATTATATAGCTCTGTAAATCCAGCAAACTGTTCTTGTTATTGGGGTACAAGTGCTGTTTGATACAGGCATTAATAGGGTTTATTACAAGGAAATATTTCTATATCTTATTTGCCCTTATGCGGTGCAGTTATATGTTATATTATTATGTATTAGTGGGGAAAAAAAGGGCTTATTAGCCGTTGTGTGGTAAAGTGCTAAAATTACAGCCCTTTTTGTTGTGTATTAGTGGCAAAAGTAAAATATATTTGCCGGTCAGTGGTGCAGTTATATGTTCTAAAGGCGGATGCTCAACAGACAGGATCCTTATTTGGGGGGTTATTGTTCTGACGGATCAGAGGAAGGGCAAAATAATCAGTGACGTCAACACAAACTTACTGCTGACACCCTCTCCACTCTGTCAGGGGGGCTCTACTTGTATAAGCGTTTAATAGAACAGGTTCTGTAGACATCTATGTGGAATCAGCTGACGATGGTGTATAAGGAGTGCACTTCTTCTTGGCGCTAACATCGACCTGTAAGGCTGAGTTCATGCTTGATTTATTTGGTCAGTTTTGGCCCCGTGACTGCCCAAATAAGTGAAGTGTGCAGTGATTCTAAGAGCGATGCCTGTCATCTGCATGTCATATAGACTCACAGTATTATTTCACTACCACAGCAGACTCACTATGCGTGTTACTGCAAGGCACAGTGTTCTACACCACTATAAAGGCTCTCTGCCGCCAGGAAATAGCCGTTTTTTAACTAAATTTGCTACAAATAAATTCGGATCGAACTGAATTTTTCCCCAATAATTCGGCGAACCGGTGAATCGAAATATGTATTTAAAATTCGCTCATCTCTACTCCCATTCTGACCAAAGCTTGTGGAATTTTTTCCTATATTAGTATTTGGGCTGTAATAGGAATGACTTATATCTGTGACGAGAAAGAATGACAATTCTTTAAGTATTTTTCACCTGCTGGAGGAAGAAGAAGAAGACATATGTCCAGAGGTGCTAATGTTGGCATGGTTTCTCCTCTATGCACATATCCTCATGTCTACAACATTTTATAATATCCTTCCTTTATTCTAAGACAACAGTATAAACAAACATTTCCTCATTTGCCCTTCCCTTTATTTGCCTTTAGAGGAAAGTATATAATTTATTGGTTTAATTTAGTTTTAGTTTATTCCCTATAAATTTTCTAACGTTTAATAGTGCAAAAACAATGGAGAACACTTATCAAAGCTTGTGCAAAGGAAGAATGGAATAGTTGTTCATATTGGCAAATAGGGATCGGTGAAGTTTTTGGGCACTCTGAGAGCAGGAAACACCCCCTGGACACTTGGGAACTCATTAGCATATTGATTCAAATTTCTGGGGAACAGAAACATCACAAAGGGTACCAAGGTATGCTTGCATGCTGGTCCATGTGGTCCAAAAATTTCTGTCCAGTTCATAACAATAGGAAACTCTTTTCCCGTGTCTGTGAAAAACTTAGATGTCTCCGTGATTTTTTTTGAGGTTGATTGTACTTGATTAGATTATTTTGGTGGTAATTATTACCATCATTACAGCTCACAGTAAATGCTGGTAATGAGTTCCTATCAGTATATTGAGCTATAGACAGGTATTACTTATAATCTTCATAATTTATTATGGTTTTCCAATTTATCTGTAAAAAATGTTGTCTGTCCTTGCTTTTTAAATAAGTTGTCCAAAAAAAAAGAAAAATTCTGGTTAGCAACTGTGATTTGTATTCTGCAATCTGATGACAATAGTTTACTATGTAAAAACAAAGTGATAAGACTTCTTTTAAATCCTAAGAATTGGTAATTTTTGTTGAAAATAATGGGTATCTGTCAGCAGCTTTCTACCAGAGCAGGGAAGCCTTCCCTATAATATCCTTACACCCTAATAGGCTGTATAGAAAGGGGTTGTCTTGGTGAGGCACTTCCTTTAAAGGGCAGCTGTCAGCAGATTTGTACCTATGAAACTGGCTGACCTGTTACATGTGCGCTTGGCAGCTGAAGGCATCTGTGTTGGTCCCATGTTCATATGTGTCCGCATTGCTGAGAAAAATGATGTTTTAATATATGCAAATGAGCCTCTAGGAGCAACAGGGGTGTTGTCGTTACACCTAGAGGCTCTGCCCTCTTTGCAACTGCTGCGCCCAGTGGCGTACAGCCAATATAGACAGGGTATGCCACTGCTATGGGGCCCGTGGCACAGGGGGGCCCTGAGTGCAAGGAAGGCCCTGCCCCCTGCAACTGAGCTCACTGCAGGCCCGGCCCCCCCTTCCCTAGTTCTCACTGGCTCTGCGCGCTTCCTAGTACCCAGCCTGGCTGCGCGCTCCCTTCGGCTCGTGCGACTGAACAGCTTCACACAATGGGCCAATCAGCATTAGGAGTGTGCAAAGATCCTGCTGCTGATTGGCCCAGTGTTTTGCTGGCAGGCAGCAGGCGCGCACCCAGCGTGGAAGAAGTTGAGAGTGACTTGTGCTGCCGGCCTCGCCAGTGTCGCCAGCCAAACAGTCATCCCGCAGCCAGTCCGGACCTGTGCCACTGCCAGCCCGCCCACACAGTAAGACTGCCCCAGCCCCCAGTCACTATCTTTCCAACCCCAACCCGGATCATTAAATTTCACTGGCGTAATTAGAAATTACGCCAATAATTGGACTGTATTAGAGAAGAATTCAAGGGTCTCTGCCAGTCAGAGGTGCCGGACAACTGGGGGGGCCCATTCAAAAATTTGCTGTGGGGCCCGTTCAAAAATGTAATGTGGGTCCGAGTCATTTCTAATAGCGCCAGTGTCTCTAACGTTTTCAGTAGGTCATGTATACATTTTATTATTGGCAAATGGGGGTGTGGCAGGGCAGGAGGTGGGATGGGCCAGGGTAGTGGGCGGGGTTAGGGGGCCTAATTCTGATTTTTGCTATGGCGACCAATGATTTCTATGTACGCCCCTGGCTGCGCCCTCTGCACTTTGAATGACAGGACCAGGGGTAAAGATGTTTTCACTGCCTGGTCCTGTGAAGCAAAGTGGAGATGATGCAGCAGTTGCAGAGAGGGCAGAGCCTCTAGGTGTAACGACAACACCCCTGTTGCTCCTAGAGGCTAATTTGCATATATTAAAACATCATTTTTCTCAGCAATGCGGGCACATATGAACATGGGACCAACACAGATGTCTTCAGCTGCCAAGCGCACATTTAACAGGTCAGCCGGTGTCATAGGTACAAATCTGCTGACAAATGCCCTTTAAAGGGAGTGCCTCACCAAGACAACCCCTTTCCATACAGTCCATTAGGGTGCATGGATGTTATAGAGAAAGCTTCCCTGCTCTGGCCAACCAAGCCATATTAATGGCTCCAACTCTGGGAGACTAGACCTATTCATGTACCATATCTATGGCAGTTCATTTAAATGACCAATGTGTAATACATATACAGTCAGGTCCATAAATATTGGGACATCGACACAATTCTAACATTTTTGGCTCTATACACCACCACAATGGATTTGTAATTAAACAAACAAGATGTGCTTTAACTGCAGACTGTCAGCTTTAATTTGAGGGTATTTACATCCAAATCAGGTGAACAGTGTAGGAATTACAACAGTTTGCATATGTGCCTCCCACTTGTTAAGGAACCAAAAGTAATGGGACAATTGGCTTCTCAGCTGTTCCATGGCCAGGTGTGTGTTATTCCCTCATTATCCCAATTACAATGAGCAGATAAAAGGTCCAGAGTTCATTTCAAATGTGCTATTTGCATTTGGAATCTGTTCCTGTCAACTCTCAAGATGAGATCCAAAGAGCTGTCACTATCAGTGAAGCAAGCCATCATTAGGCTGAAAAAACACAACAAACCCATCAGAGAGATAGCAAAAACATTAGGCATGGCCAAAACAACTGGCCATGCCTAATGGCAACACCAAAAGACCCGGAAGACCACGGAAAACAACTGTGGTGGATGACCGGAGAATTATTTCCCTGGTGAAGAAAACACCCTTCACAACAGTTGGCCAGATCACAAACACTCTCCAGGAGGTAGGTGTATGTGTGTCAAAGTCAACAATCAAGAGAAGACTTCACCAGAGTGAATACAGAGGGTTCACCACAAGATGTAAACCATTGGTGAGCCTCAAAAACAGGAAGGCCAGATTAGAGTTTGCCAAACGAGTATGGAGAAGAAAAGGAACTGTTCATGATCCTAAGCATACCACCTCATCAGTGAAGCATGGTGGTGGTAGTGTCATGGTGTGGGCATGTATGGCTGCCAATGGAACAGGTTCTCTTCTATTTATTGATAATGTGACTGCTGACAAAAGCAGCAGGATGAATTCTGAAGTGTTTCGGGCAATATTATCTGCTCATATTAAGCCAAATGCTTCAAAACTCATTGGACGGCGCTTCACAGTGCAGATGGACAATGACCCAAAGCATACTGCAAAAGCAACCAAAGAGTTTTTTAAGGGAAAGAAGTGGAATGTTATGCAATGGCCAAGTCAATCACCTGAGCTGAATCCGATTGAGCATGCATTTCACTTGCTGAAGACAAAACTGAAGGGAAAATGCCCCAAGAACAAGCAGGAACTGAAGACAGTTGCAGTAGAGGCCTGGCAGAGCATCACCAGGGATGAAACCCAGCGTCTGGTGATGTCTATGCGTTCCAGACTTCAGGCTGTAATTGACTGCAAAGGATTTGCAACCGCCAACCAAGTATTAAAAAGTGAAAGTTTGATTTATGATTATTATTATGTCCCATTACTTTTGGTTCTTTAACAAGTGGGAGGCACATATGCAAACTGTTGTAATTCCTACACCGTTCACCTGATTTGGATGTAAATACCCTCAAATTAAAGCTGACAGTCTGCAGTTAAAGCACATCTTGTTTGTTTCATTTCAAATCCATTGTGGTGGTGTATAGAGTCAAAAATGTTAGAATTGTGTTGATGTCCCAATATTTACACTGCGTGCAGAATTATTAGGCAAATGAGTATTTTGACCACATCATCCTCTTTATGCATGTTGTCTTACTCCAAGCTGTATAGGCTCGAAAGCCTACTACCAATTAAGCATATTAGGTGATGTGCATCTCTGTAATGAGAAAGGGTGTGGTCTAATGACATCAACACCCTATATTAGGTGTGCATAATTATTAGGCAACTTCCTTTCCTTTGGCAAAATGGGTCAAAAGAAGGACTTGACAGGCTCAGAAAAGTCAAAAATAGTGAGATATCTTGCAGAGGGATGCAGCACTCTTAAAATTGCAAAGCTTCTGAAGCGTGATCATCGAACAATCAAGCGTTTCATTCAAAATAGTCAACAGGGTCGCAAGAAGCGTGTGGAAAAACCAAGGCGCAAAATAACTGCCCATGAACTGAGAAAAGTCAAGCGTGCAGCTGCCAAGATGCCACTTGCCACCAGTTTGGCCATATTTCAGAACTGCAACATCACTGGAGTGCCCAAAAGCACAAGGTGTGCAATACTCAGAGACATGGCCAAGGTAAGAAAGGCTGAAAGACGACCACCACTGAACAAGACACACAAGCTGAAACGTCAAGACTGGGCCAAGAAATATCTCAAGACTGATTTTTCTAAGGTTTTATGGACTGATGAAATGAGAGTGAGTCTTGATGGGACAGATGGATGGGCCCGTGGCTGGATTGGTAAAGGGCAGAGAGCTCCAGTCCGACTCAGACGCCAGCAAGGTGGAGGTGGAGTACTGGTTTGGGCTGGTATCATCAAAGATGAGCTTGTGGGGCCTTTTCGGGTTGGAGATGGAGTCAAGCTCAACTCCCAGTCCTACTGCCAGTTTCTGGAAGACACCTTCTTCAAGCAGTGGTACAGGAAGAAGTCTGCATCCTTCAAGAAAAACATGATTTTCATGCAGGACAATGCTCCATCACACGCGTCCAAGTACTCCACAGAGTGGCTGGCAAGAAAGGGTATAAAATAAGAAAATCTAATGACATGGCCTCCTTGTTCACCTGATCTGAACCCCATTGAGAACCTGTGGTCCATCATCAAATGTGAGATTTACAAGGAGGGAAAACAGTACACCTCTCTGAACAGTGTCTGGGAGGCTGTGGTTGCTGCTGCACGCAATGTTGATGGTGAACAGACACTGACAGAATCCATGGATGGCAGGCTTTTGAGTGTCCTTGCAAAGAAAGGTGGCTATATTGGTCACTGATTTGTTTTTGTTTTGTTTTTGAATGTCAGAAATGTATATTTGTGAATGTTGAGATGTTATATTGGTTTCACTGGTAAAAATAAATAATTGAAATGGGTATATATTTGTTTTTTGTTAAGTTTCCTAATAATTATGCACAGTAATAGTGACCTGCACACACAGATATCCCCCTAAAATAGCTAAAACTAAAAACAAACTAAAAACTACTTCCAAAAATATTCAGCTTTGATATTAATGAGTTTTTGGGGTTCATTGAGAACATGGTTGTTGTTCAATAATAAAATGAATCCTCAAAAATACAACTTGCCTAATAATTCTGCACTCCCTGTATGGACCTGACTGTATATATATATATATCTTGTAGTGTAATACTGATAGGGGTTTCATAAGCTGCACCTACTAGTTTGTGACTATTTACTTTAGTATAAGAGTCTAATAAACAGCTAAAACCCACATCTACAGTATTCTCCATTTCTAAGAATAGATGCTCCACAGTATACTTGGACCAATGCGTTGCGTCTCTGTTTCAGCCCTCTTTAGGGTTTGCAATAAGTTAGATTTTTCACATATGCCATGCACATGAATAATATTAAAATGATATTTCTCCATATTTGCCGTCCACTTCAATAACCATCAAAAGCAATTCTATTCCATTCCATGTTTAATCCCAACGTGATTTTATCTCACATGTAGAATTTACATTCTGTATTTTCCATCTTCCTGAAAACACTGGCTGACATTGTTAGAGTTATGTTCTTCAGATTTCTTATTGTGAAATATTGGCAATTGGAAACACACATCGGCCCTTTATGCAAGTGCAATATAAAAGAAGTGTTCTCTAACGATAAGCATTTTTGTGAAACATGAACGCTGCTTTTCATTAGGGGCTATGAATCTGGCAGTAAGCTAAAACTGACTGTTTCTCAAAAATGTACTTTAAAAAAGGACAAACAGAAGGAATTCTTCACTTTTATGGAAACTGATGTAACCCTCTGCTTCTCATTGACCGTTATTGACAGTGGAACTAATATTCAGGTTGTGGTTCATTTAGTTCCCTGATTTATCAAGCATGGTCTCGTAGATTGTAGGGTCCTCTGCCCCTCTGTATCAATCTGTTGATAGTTTCTTGTTCATTCGGCGACATTTAGATGGGCAGATTGTCGGGAACGAGTGTTCACAGAAACATTTGTTCCCAGTAATCTGCCCGACAATTGGGCAGTGTAAATACACTTTTATTCTGGAACCCTATCACTGTTAGGCCTCATGCACATGACCGTTCCGTTTTTTGTGGTCCGCAAAAAATGGAAGCTGCCCGTGTGCCTTCCACAATTCCGGAACGGAACGGTCAGTCCATTGTAGAAATGCCAATTCTTGTCCGCAAAACAGACAAGAATAGGACATGTTATATTTTTTTTGTGGGGCCACGGAACGGAGCAACAGATGCGGAAAGCACAAAAAATGCGGCTCGGATGCGGACCACAACAACGGTCGTGTGCATGAGGCCATAAGGTGAATTTACACCTTTCAATTATCGGACAGGTTATCAGGATCTTGTGAGGGCTCGTTCCCCATAATGTGACCGTGTGAAGGTGCTGCCGATCACCCGATGAACACGAGCAAAATACTCGTTCATCGGATGATCCTGTCATTCATACAGGCACCTAAATTATTGTTTCTGGGCAGCAGATCGTGCCGCCCAGAAGCAGTGCAGCTGCTTGAGGACTAGTGTTGAGCGCTAATATTCAAATTGCGAATTTAAATTGCGAAGATCGCCACTTCGAGAATTCGCGAATATTTTGAATATAGTGCTACATATTCGTATTCGTGAATAGTGTTGAATATTCTAATCGCGAATTTATCGCGAATATATTACATTGCCGATTTTCGCAATCATGTAAACAATAACTGGAGATCACAAATTCTCGAATATTCGGCCCAAAATTTTCCAAATATTGCAAATTCGAATATTGCCTATGCCGCTCATCACTGTTGAGGATGAGCGATCGCAATAGCAATTGCTCGTTTTCATACTGTGGAGGTGATCTCTGCAGGAAAATGCAGCTTTCTCCTCCACTCAGTGAGCAGCCGTCTTACAGGAAAAAATGCTTTCCTCCAGACAATCTGCAGCTCATCTCCTAGTGAAAAGCCACCTTTAGAGATACCACCTTTTTTCTGATGTCTGGTAAAAAATAATGGAAGTGTTTTGCCATGTGTTAAGGCCCCCATACACCCCAGGGTTCAGCCGACTCTTCCCCGACAGATGATTTTGGGGGAAGAGAAGGATCTGGTGAAATTGATATTTTCGCCCCATCCTATTGTTCTCCTAGGAGTTAAGCTGCCGCTCGAAGTGTCTGGCAGTATCTTTCTCTGCTCTTGAATACACATACACCTTCTGCCAAGCCAAACGTGTATATGTATGCAGGAGCCAGGAGGTAGTCAATGGTGCCTGGTGGAAAAATTCTGACGAATTTACATTGTGCAGATGAGAGAATATATACCTACTTCTGAGTATAAAAGGGTAATCATCTCCAGAGAAAGCCAGAAATGCATGCCGAGAGGTAGTGCCCTGGCCGCCCAGCACATTACAATGCCTATGGGTAGGTTACTGTGTGTTTAAAATGGGTCTTGTATATTTAGCATGTGAATACTGAGTTGGGATCCTTGAGGGGCAGAGTGTTATTTTCTATGGAACTGTTTCTGAGAATGGCTGTGTTACACACTATTATTATTAGAGATGAGCAAAGCTTTGGAAAATTAAATTCGTCAGCTTCGCCGAAGTTTGACAATTTGATACTAATTATTTAGGCAAAAATCGCTATAAATCAGGTGTACCCAGACCAGTCTGCATTACGGGATGTGCTGTGGGCGGGTTGTAGCCATGCTGCAGTGAAGAACTGTGCGGCCAATTAGCCTGCAGCTGCCATTCATTTAATAATGAAGACCGCACTGTATAGTCCTTCTTCATTGTAATGGCCACGCAGCACCTTTAATTCACCTTTGAACAGGGGCTGCACCCACTTTTCCAACCCCAGCGCTCTCCTGCCATACAGGTGGGAGCTCTTCTTCTGCCATCTGCTTTTCCTCTTTTTCCACATCGTCTAATATCGATGAGAATATGTTATTAGGAACATCCAGCTCCTCCTCTCTCTGCATCTTGCTGAGTTTTCTAGGACATGGGGATGGTCATCAGTAAGACCTGGCCCCCCTAAGGCCCATTTCACACGGGCGAGAATTCAGCGCGGGTGCAAAGCATGAGGTGAATGCATTGCACCCGCACTGAATCCGGACCCATTCATTTGAATGGGGCTGTGCAGATGAGCGGTGATTTTCACGCATCACTTGTGTTTTGCGTGAAAATCGCAGCATGTTCTATATTCTGCGTTTTTCACGCAACGCAGGCCCCATAGAAGTTAATGGGGCTGCGTGAAAATCGCACAGCATCTGCAAGCAAGTGCGGATGCAATGCGGATTTCATGCATGTTTGCTAGGAGGTGATGTTAGTAAATTGATTAAAGTCAATTTACTGTATTATTTTCCATTATAACATGGTTATAAAGGAAAATAATAGCATTCTCAATACAGAATGCTTAGTAAAATGTTGCTTGAGGGGTTAAACAATAAAAAAAATTAACTCACCTCATCCACTTGATCACACAGCCGACATTGTCTTCTTTCTTCTTCTTTAAGGACCTGCAAAAGGACCTTTGATGATGTAATCGTGACATGGTGAGCTCGGTGACGTCAGCGCAAGTCCTGCTGAATGAAGATAGAAGGATCCTTGAAAAGTTATAATTGCTGGCCTGCTGGTGACCCTCAAAAACATTAGGAGCAAGGGTCTGCTGGTGACCCTCTAAAACATTAGGGGCGATGGCCTGCAGCTGATCTGACCATCTAAAACATTAGGTGTGAGGGCCTGCTGCTGAGCTGACCATCGAAAAAAATATGGTTGAGGGTTTGCTGGTGAGCTGACTCTCTAAAACATTAGGGGCAAGGGCCTGCTACTGATCTGACCATGGAAAAAATGATGCACGAGGGACTGCTGCCGAGCTGACCATTGAAAAAATTATGGTTGAGGGTCTGCTGCTGAGCTGACCATCTAAAACATTAGGGGCGATTGCCTGCTGCTTATCTGACCATCGAAAAAAATATGGTTGATGGCATGCTGCTGAGCTGGCCATAGAAAAAATTATGGTTGAGGGCCTGCTGCGGATCTGACCCTCTAAAACATTAGGAACAAGGGCAGCCTAATAAGCATGGTGATATGATGGAGGAGGAGGACGAGAAAAGAAAGATTGAACCATATCCCCTTTTTTGTGGTGGAAGGGATGCATGGGAATACAGTGTATTCAATACACCATAAAAGCCACATTTAAAGGGATTCAGTCATCAGAAATGAGCCCTATAAGCTAAACATATGGCGATGTCCCTTGTAAAACACTGAATCCTAAAGTGAGTTTATCAAATGCCCCTGTGGCTCTATATTCATAAAAAAGCGGTTTATATCACCTGTCAATCACTTCAAAATGATCGCCTGTCAATCACTTCATCGCGAGATTACGGCTATCTATCGTTGATGAAAGGAGGAGACATAAGCGGTGCTGGGCTCCTTCACAGGCAGGCGTGGCTGGGCACGGCTGGGCACAAGGAAGGTTAGTGACCTGAGGTAGGCGGATCGAATGAAAGGGACGGCGGCGATTTCAGCTCAGAAGGCGGGCACCTAAACGAGATGGCTGCAGCCGGGCACCTTTCACCATGAGACGTCCCCTTGGACACATTTTGAAGTGATTGACAGGTGATATAAACCTCTTTTTTAAGAATATAGAGCCACAGGGGCATTTGATAAACTCACTTTAGGATTCAGTGTTTTACAAGGGACATCGCCATATGTTTAGCTTATAGTGCTCATTTCTGATGACAGAATCCCTTTAAAGTGCCTTTATGTTCACCCGATTTCCTCTGGTGGAGTAGAGAAGTCAGGGGCAATCCAGGCCTTGTTCATTTTGATAAGAGTCAACCTGTCAGCATTTTCAGTTGACAGTCGGATGCGCTTATCAGTTATTATGCCCCCAGCAGCACTAAATACCCGCTCTGACAAAATGCTGGTGGCAGGGCAGGCCAGCACCTCCAAGGCGTAGAGCGCCAGTTCGTGCCACGTGTCCAGCTTGGACACCCAATAGTTATAAGGTACTGTAAGATCCTCACCTGTCTCGCACTCCGGTGTGACCAAAAAGGGTCTTAGTGGAGCTGCGGGACAGGTTACACGTGTCTCTATTGATGCAACAGCTCCAACCCCTTTGCGAACCGACGCGGGAATTCGTTTGCATGTGCGCCGGAGGGGAAGACCGCATGACTTTCGGGGACAGCTTGGCTGTGCTAGTGGCAGTACTCTGCGGCCGAGTTTGTCTCCAGGGCCTGTTGCGGATTCCATTCCAGTATCCATGTCGACGCGCTCGCGCACTCTCGGAGAGCTTGTCGTGCATCCGCATTTACATTCGAAAACGGGTTAGCAAGGGGATACGCGGTCGAGTGTACGTGCTTCTTATGCGCTTCGCCGACCAGCGAAGGGAATAGCACCTGGCCACAAGTTCAAAGCAGATTAGGGGGCCGGCATTGGTCTAATTGACTAATGACCGACCAAAGCCTTGTACACAGGTGTAGGGCAGGGATTTGTTAGCAGGCACATAAAAGGTGGCCTCCCAGGTCGGTCAGTGCCCACTGTTATCCTTACTTATCCAGGTGCAGGTCAGTACTGCTAGCTACTGACTGAAGTTTGCTGGGACTCCGTCAGTTCCAGTGGGACCCAGGACCCGGGACTTACCGTGACGCATCCGTTTACCTGGCAAGTTGCACAGAGACTTATGCACGGATCGGGACTACTCCTGGTTTTCCTTTGTTTTTTGTTTGCCTGATGTTTCCCCAGTGAAGTTTACCTGGACTTTGTTTATTTTGTTAATAAACCCCTTTGACTTCACCTTCACTGTTTCGTTGGTGCCTTGCATTACAGAACAGTGGGCCCAACAAACAGTTGCCATGGAAAGAATCCAGCAGCAGCTTTCTGAGTTAACAGGAGCAGCTAATCTGTTAACCCAACGACGCCCGAAGGTGCCGTCAGTCGCTGCAGCTCAAATCCAGGAGCAACTGTCTAATGTGACGGTGAAGAATCGGTACCCTCTGCCTCTTATTGACGATTTGTTTTCTCAGGTGGCAGGGGCCCGGATCTTCACCAAACTCGATTTGAGGGGTACATATAATTTGGTACGCATCAGAGAAGGTGATGAATGGAAGACCACATTCAACACCAGGGACGGCCTGTCACGGCGGGGAGTGAGGGAAACCCCCCACCGTGCGGTGTCAAAGGGTAAAAGGGATCAGCCGGGCCAAAAAGGAGTAATAAGGGAGCAGGTCACCTCCTAAAACATCCCTAATCCTCTCCCTCACTCCTCACCGTATGAGCAGACCCCGATGGTGGGACGGCTCATACCCTGGATACCTAATATCCTGAGTTGCCCTGGAAATCCCTCACTTAGGAGCAGGGGAGAGACGACCTGTTCATCACAGTCATGGAGGAACAGGAGTCTCTATCTGAGGCCAGACTGCAAGGAGAAGGGAACACATGCAGCTATAAGGAGATGGCAGGTAAGTGAAACCAGTAACACACTTACCTGCCACAGACACACTGACTGCCACTGCATGCTCTCACAGCAACACGTTGCCGCGGGCAGCCGCAAGTGTGGCAACAGTGTCACAGCGTAAACCATAGGCCGTGACACGGGCATTACGAGTATCTCGTTATGCCTTTTGGTCTCTGTAATGCTCCCGCGGTCTTCCAGGAGTTCATCAATGATGTTCTCAGGGATTTCTTAGGTAGATTTGTTGTTGTCTATTTAGACGACATACTAATCTACTCGTCAGATCTGGTGTCTCATCGGAGACACGTGTGTCAGGTTTTCCAGAAACTGTAGGAGAACCGCCTCTTTGCCAAACTAGAGAAGTGTCTGTTTGAGGTAATGGAATTGCCTTTTCTGGGGAACATTATCTCAGAAAGGGGACTGGCTATGGATCCATCCAAACTTTTTGCTGTATTAGATTGGCCTCGGTCTAATGATCTGAAGGGACTGCAGCGTTTCTTAGGCTTTGCCAACTTCTACCGCAAGTTTTTGGTCACACCGGAGTGCGAGACAGGCGAGGATCTTACATTACCCCCCCTCGAGGAGGCGGCTCAGAAGACTCCAAGCAAGCTTTCCCCGGATTATCCCTGTGGAAGGCTGCCACCAACTCATCCGCATGCACTTGACGAGCATGCAGAGGAAGAGGAAGGGAGTTCAGAGGGAGAGACTGAGCAGCAGATAGGGAGGAGAAGGAGGAGAAGCAGGCAGAACTTACAGTGCACAGGAGGCAAAAAGCAGACAGCTAATGTATCTGGGACGAGCCATCCACCATGCACGGTCACATCTGGCGTTTCCAGGATGCCGGAACATGGCTCCGCAGTGTGGGCTTTTTTTAATGTGTCCGCTGCTGACAATAGTGTTGCCATCTGTAGCCTGTGCTGTCAACGTATAAGTCGCAGTAAGCCCAACACTCACCTAGGGACGACCGCCTTAACAAGGCACCTGGCCTCCCGTCACCGAGCCCAGTGGGAGCAACACCATCAGAACCCACAAAGCCACATTCCCGGTGATCCCCGTCCTGCCCCTTCTCCTTCTCCTCTCTCCTCCCAGTTGTCCTCCACTCCACCTTCCACCGTGCCGTTGTCGCGTTTAGGTAGCAAAAGGCAGGCCTCCTTGCCCCAAATGTTAGAGGGAAAAAAGATGATGACGCCGGATAACCCTCTTGCCCAACGGCTGACTGCTGGCTTGTCAGAACTGCTAGCTCGCCAACTACTGTCATATAAACTGGTGGACTCTGAGGCCTTTAGAAAATTTGTGGCCATAGGAACACCGCAATGGAAGGTCCCCGGAAGGAAATATTTCTCCCATAAGGGCATCCCAAAGCTATATGGCCACGTTCAGCGGCAAGTTAATAAATAAACACAGTGTCGGTGCCAAGATACATCTGACCACAGACACATGGTCTAGCAAACACGGGCAGGGAAAGTACATAACTTTTACTGCCCACTGGGTGAACCTTCTGACGGCCGTCAAGCATGCAACCCGTGGCACCCGTGTAGATTTGGTGTTACCGCCACGGATTGCATGCAGGCCTGCCTCTTCTTCTCCTCCTCCTACTCCATCCTCCCTCTCCTCCTCAGCTGACTCCTCCTTTTCTGCTACCGTCTCTTCTGCTGCGCCCCCCAAGCTCCCCAGAGCCCATTCGACATGCCAGGTGAGACGTTGCCATGCTGTGCTGCGTCTGTTGTGCCTGGAAGCCAAGAGCTACACTGGTCCTGCCATCCTTTCTACTTTGTGGTCACAGGTCGATCAGTGTCTAACCCCGCTCAATTTGACAGTTGGTAAAGTGGTATGTGACAACAGTGCCTGCTGAGCATGCTGAAACAGGGCAAAATGACACACGTGCCGAGCATGGCACACGTCCTGAACTTAGTCGTGCAGCAATTCGTTGCCAAATACCCCGGGGTCCAGTACGTCTTGCGGCAGGCCAGGAAAATCTCTGGCCATTTTAGAAGATGGCTCGACTTGCTGACATTCAGCGGCGACACCACCTGCCCGTCAGACGTCTGATTTGTGACTGACCGACGCAATGGAACTCCACCTTGTATATGCTTGATAGGCTGCTCCAGCAGAAATGTGCAGTTAACGACTACCTGTACAAACTCTGCGGCAGCACAGGTTCTGGAGAGATAAATTTTTTTCACAGCGCCAGTGGCTGCGCATGCACAACGCATGCAGACTTCTGCGGCCATTTTATGAGATCATCAAACTGGTCAGTTGCAGCCAGGGCTCCATCAGTGACATCGTACCTTACGCCTTCTTTCTGGAACGTGCATTGCGTCATGTCATTGATCAAGCCCTCGAGAAGCAGGAAGATGAGGAAGTCGCAATGTTGGATGAATTTCCAGGGGGGGCTACTCTATCTGAGACAAGTCAACAACAGGAGTCTGAAGAGGAGTCAGAGGAGGATGGTGCCGGGGCGGAGGAGAAGCAAGAAGAGCATGCTTTAAACGTTTTTGAGATCCCTGGTGTTGTCCGTGGCTGGGGGGAGGAGACCGAGGACGACATTATCCTGGACGATGGGCAGGAGCCAGGCCACTCCACCGCTTCCAGTTTAGTGCAAATGGGGGCCTTCATGCTCCAGTGTTTGAAGACGGACCCCCTTATAAAAAGCATAAAGGGCAAGGACCAGTACTGGATGGCAACGTACTTAGACCCCCGGTACAAACACAAAATGGCGGAAATGTTGCCACCATCACAGAGGGCTGTCAGAATGCAGCACTTCCAGGCCTTGCTTCGAGAAATGCTGCCTCCTGCTTTTGAGGGTGCTGGCAGAGGAATTTCCACTCACAAAGAAACAGTTGCGGGTACCAATCCAACAGCGCATGCAAGAAGAAGGCGGTTTGAAGATGTGTTGATCACTTCAAATATGAGATCATTCTTGCAGCCAACCAATCGACAGCCGTCCTCCGGATCCAGCCTCAGGGAACTCCTAGACCGACAGTTGTCCGACTACATCGGGTTAACGACCGATGTGGACGCTCTGAGAAGCAATTAACCCCTAGACTACTGGGTGTGTAGGCTTGACCTATGGCCAGAGCTGGCACAATTTGCCATGGAACTGTTGGCTTGCCCAGTGTCCTGTCCGAAAGGACGTTCAGTGCAGCAGGGGATCTCGTGACCGATAAGTGCACTCGCCTAGCTCACGACAGTGTGGAATACCTCACATTTCTTATGTAAATACAGCGGCATAAAAGGCCATTTATGTCCGTTGAATGCCTAATTTTTGTGGCCTGTGCCGACAGTTACATATTTATCCTGTGACAGCCTAATGTACCTCCAGCCACAGAATCCAAAGTTCTTTGCTGTCAGGTGAATGCCTATTGGCAAATATTTGGGGCCTGTACTGGCCGACAGGTACATATTTATCCTGTGACCGCCTAATGTACCTCCAGCCACAGAATCCAAAGTTCTTTGCTGTCAGGTGTATGTCTATTGGCTAATTTTTGGGGCCTGTACTGGCCGACAGTTACATATTTATCTTGTGACCGCCTAATGTACCTCCAGCCACAGAATCCAAAGTTCTTTGCTGTCAGGTGAATGCAGGGCCGATCCTAGGGTCACAGGCGCCTGGGTGCAGAAATATTTCTGGCGCCCCCACATGGGCGTGGTTATCTTACTAACTCCTCCCCTTTACAATGTTTCTATGGCAACAACTTCAGCCCCCAACTTCAGCCCCACCAATTTGCTTTGACAATAACTTAGTCAACGGCTTTGATAAGTCAAAATAAATGTCATGTGCCAGTAGCCAGAGCCCCCCCCATATCATGTGCCAGTAGCCAGAGCCCCCCATATCATGTGCCAGTAGCCCCCCTTATGTGCCAGTAGCCCCCCTATGTGCCAGTAGCCCCCCTTATCATGTGCCAGTAGACCCCCTTATCATGTGCCAGTAGCCCCCTTATCATGTGCCAGTAGCCCCCCTTATCATGTGCCAGTAGCCCCCCATATCATGTGCCAGTAGCCAGAGCCCCCCCCCTTATCATGTGCCAGTAGCCAGAGCCCCCCCCCATATCATGTGCCAGTAGCCAGATCCCCCCCATTATCATGTGCCAGTAGCCAGAGTGCCCCCATATCATGTGCCAGTAGCCAGAGTGCCCCCATATCATGTGCCAGTAGCCCCCCATATCATGTGCCAGTAGCCCCCCTTATCATGTGCCAGCCCAGTAGTCCCCCCTTATCATGTGCCAGCCCAGTAGTCCCCCCTTATCATGTGCCAGCCCAGTAGTCCCCCCTTATCATGTGCCAGCCCAGTAGCCCCCCTTATCATGTGCCAGCCCAGTAGTCCCCCCTTATCATGTGCCAGCCCAGTAGTCCCCCCTTATCATGTGCCAGCCCAGTAGTCCCCCCTTATCATGTGCCAGCCCAGTAGCCCCCCTTATCATGTGCCAGCCCAGCCCAGTAGTCCCCCCTTATGTGCCAGCCCAGTAGCCCCCCTTATGTGCCAGCCCAGTAGCCCCCCTTATCATGTGCCAGCCCAGTATTGTACCTATATAAAAAAATAAAAAAAAAATAATACACTTATACTTACCTCCAGCAATGCGATGCGATGCAGGCCGCCTCTTCCGTCTGTGTCCCTCGCTATACGGCTCAGGCGACGCGATGACGTCATCGCGCCGCCTGCACCGGCCTCTGATAGGCTGCCAGCACTAAGCCGGCAGCCTATCAGAGGAACAGGAGGGGACACACCTCTCCCTCCTCTGCCGCAGCACAGGCATCTGTATTGCCGTCCAGAGGACGGCAATACAGATGACTATGGAGATGAGCGCTTCCGCAATGGAGGTGCTCATCTCCTGCTCTGCCCTGCCGCCGGCCGCGGCCGCCCCCACTTGTCACCAGGGCCGCGGCCTTGCGGCACTCAGGCTTGCCGGCCCACCGGGAAATTTCCCGCTATCCCGGCAGGCCAGTCCGGCCCTGCGCTCGGCGCCTTTCGGGTGACAGCGCTGGGGTGCGGGGCACCCACTGCACCCCGTGTAGGATCGGTCCTGGGTGAATGCCTATTGCCTAATTTTTGGGGCCTGTACCACATTTTATCTTTAGCCACATAATCACACCCCTGTCTCACTCCTCTGCTTCTCATTATGGTGGCGTATGAACTGCATTCACCATAAGGACCTTTTAATATCACAGGGTCATGTGACTGTGCCCCCCACCCTGTACTGTGCCCCTCACCCTGTACTGTGCCCCTCACCCTGTACTGTGCCCTCTTATTCCCTGCATTGTGCCCTCTTACCACACCCTGTACAGTGCCCCTAGTCATTCCCTGTACTGTGCCCTCTTATACCCTTTTATCCGGTCACTGTACAGTATGGTGGTGTTATCCGGTCACTGTACAGAGGTGTTTTCCGGTCAATGTATGGCGGTGGTATCCAATAACTGGATGGCCATTACTGTATCCCTTTCCCTGCCCACACCATCCTTTTTTAGACCTGGCATGAGCGGGAAAAATATGGAGATTGCGGTGCTAAGGACCTTTGCGCCACAATCTGTGTCAGAAATACGCCTAACATAGACGTATTTCTATTTAATAAATGATCACCTAATTGTATTATTATTCGGGGGTGGAGCTAATATCTTTATAGTATATAGAGTCTAGTGTATTATACTGTGCCCTGTTTTTCCCAGTAGAAAATGATCCTTGGGAAACACAGTCCTCATCCCTGACCACCAGGACCAGTTAGCGCTCTGTCAGTACATGGTGGTCTCCCCTCTCTGCCACGCTGCTCCGCTGTGTACTGGTGCTTAGTCTGACACTAGGGCTGGGTTCACATACTATTTTTGCCATCCATTTAATGCATACCAAAAATGTATGTGTTAACAGATGCCTCAGACTGATGCCGTACAGTTGGCGTCAGTTTACCATACAGTTCCATGGTAGAAATAAAATTTACGTTAACGTATGCATTTCTTTAAATACAAAAACGGGAGTGCTGCACATTTGTATACATCAAACCGATAGGAAATAAAAAAAATTCTAGGCTCCAGGTGGCACATTTTTGAGAATTTTCCTTTAAGACGCATAAAAATGGCCCCTGATTAAAATATGTATTTTTTGTGGGAATTTTTGCCAATGATCCCCCTCTGGTATGTCACTGTCCATGTTGTGGGACTATTTGTGTACTTCTAGTAAGTGTTTTCTGGCTGCAAATATGAGCTGAAGGTTTTTCAGGTTCGCCTGCCATTAAAGTGAATGGGGCCCGCCGCGATCTTGAGGTTTGCGAACATTTGATCGCGTTCGCGCGATCGCGTTCTCGAACTGTCTCGGCAGATGTTCGTTCATCCTTAATGGGCACAACGATCATTGTTGGACTTAATACTTGTAGACATGAATCGTTCACTGCACGCACGATTACAGATGATCGCACCTTGTTTAAGCATGCCACTCAAGTTATCGCTTTGTAAAAATGCAACTGTCTGCTTTACAAACGATGGAATATGAAATTGAAATTACCATTTTGTGAATGATAAAAAAAGCATCTAAAGAGTCATCGTTGAAACATTCACTACACCAAGAAATGACTTGTACCAATCATCAATTCGTCTAAAGGTACCTTTAGTCTCCCTGCACTCTCCTTATGATTTCCCTGCACTCTCCCTGCACTCTCCCTCTCCAATATTCTTCTATTAATAGTTTTCAGCAACATTGTCCCTATTGAATGAGCGTTTGCCATGTCTCTCCCTATGCTCAGCACACAGGACAATGGTGGAGACTGTGCAGGACGAGGGTTTTATAGGGCTGCGACATCACAGAGGATGGCTACCTGCAGATTGGCTGGCTGCATGGCATTATGGGTGATCTTGCGTTCCCGGGCTTGTCTCCTCTACACTTCATTTCATTTTGTAAGACGTGCAGCTGCCATTTTGGGGAAGCCTGATTCATTACCACGAAGCACGAGAAAAATCAGATTCATTGCGAAACGACATTTTCCTAAACCCAAAACTAAATTCCGCTTTGAATGCTTTGCTTCAACCAACATTAATTATTATTATTATTATTATTATTATTATTACT
Source organism: Bufo bufo (assembly GCF_905171765.1). NCBI lineage: Eukaryota > Metazoa > Chordata > Amphibia > Anura > Bufonidae > Bufo > Bufo bufo. Next base: position 71,813,779 of record NC_053392.1, on the reverse strand, counting down.
TTTTGGTAGTTTACACTGCCTCTCTTTGGGGTCAGTTTAATTAACTTTTTTGACTCCCTATGTTATTGTCCTTAGGATGTGCTATACAGACGTATTATTCATTTTTCCTGTAAAGTTATATCTTAGGTTAGTTTTACACTAGCGCTAAAAATCAACTCACAGGCTCTACCGAAACTGGAAAAGCCTGCGGGAGTATTTCTTATCAGGCATAGCCGGATACTATCCATCCCGGCTGGACCCTATTTACTAAAGGGATTTGGCCTGTCTCTGGCATTAGTATGGGATTTGGCTGGTCCCATTATTTTCAATGGGGTCTGGCGGTGCTCCGGCCATTTCTGGTTATGCCAGATAAGATGAACTCCAGCAGTCTGTTCCTCTGACAGAAGATGTTAGCGCTAGTGTAAAACTAGCCTTACATGGTGTATTTATAAAACGTTCAGATATGTCATAACTGGTATTATCTGATCAGTTTGGATGAAATTACGTTGTTTGATATTCCTATATGTGCACTGTTTGTGGCGAGGTGTGTTTTTGTACGTAAGGAACGTTTTTACGTTGTGCCTTGTCCTGTATTTTGTCTGTTTTTATCATGGACCATTGCTTTCCTTTTGACTTTTGAAAGTTTGGTTATAATGAGTGGAAAGTTGTAATGATGTTGTATAGGTGTTATATAATTTCGAAGTCTGACTACCGACAGAGTCTGGAACACTGAAAAAATCATGGCAGAGAGAGAAAGATATAGTAGCCATGAATTCCTGAGATTACCCACAGCTTACACAGAAGGGGGGTTTAGTCTGGGTACAATTAAGAAGATGTTTAAGGTTACTTTGCCTTTGTCTGATCTGGCTATACACATATTCAAAGAGTGGTTTTCAGAAGATTAGAATTATTGGCCCTGGTAGATAAAGGCAGAGGATTGGGAGGCAGAGATAAGGTCTAAGGATGGATAGGTGTTGTTGTGTTTGTTTAGATTAGATAAGGATGGGACCTTCATACAATTTTGAGCCATATCAGCCAATGACTAATGAATAAGCCACACACTTATCAAGAAAGTAGAAAGTCTCTACCCCCAACAAGTTGTATTTGATCTGCTTTCCTGTTACCTGTTACTCTGAATCTGTATCCTGTTGCACTGGGAGGCACAGGCGCCATACTATTCACCCTGGCGTTCGCTCAGCTCTCCCTGGACAAGGCGGTTCAAGCTGTGGGCATCCTCTGTAGGCTGTAGCCTGCATGTCTGCTCTGTAGGCCTCCTGTCCTGTTCCTTAGGGCATTCACACGCTCATTCTCTGCCTTTTAAAGGGCCAGCATGAGTGTCCAAATGCTTTCCCAGCCAATAGCTGGCAGATTCTGGCTATATAAGAAGCAAACCCCACTGGGATGGTGCTTGAGTTTTAGGCTAACTAATCTATAGTTACCAGCTAAGGTCTCATGCACACGACCGTGCAGTTTTTTGGCGTTCCGCAAACCGCGGATCCGCAAAAAACGGAAGCCGCCCTTGTGCCTTCCGCAATTTGCGGAACGGAATGGGCGGCCCATTGTAGAAATGCCTATTCTTGTCCGCCAAACGGACAAGAATAGGACATGCTATATTTTTTTTTTGCGGGGCCACGGAACGGTGCAACGGATGCGGACAGCACACGGAATGCTGTCCGCATCTTTTGCGGCCCCATTTAAGTGAATGGGTCCGCACCCAAGCCGCAAAAACGTTGGATGCGGACCAGAACTGCGGTCGTGTGCATGAGGCCTAAGATTAGTTTTTTCTGTCTGACTACCCATGTGCCTAAATTCCACCTGACAACTGACTCATTTCTATGGAGTTATGAGAACAGCCAAGCATCCTGGGAGTTGTAGTTTTACCACAGCTGGAGTGCCGGAGGTTAGCCATCACAGGCATAGAGTATCCTTTACTTTGGTGGATGTGTCTCAGTATATATTATTTCCCTCCCACAGTGCCCACAGTATATACTAATGCCTCCCCATACAGTGCCTCCAGTGTTAATAATGCAATTGTTTAGTGCTCCCACTATAAATATATGGGCCTCCATACTGCTCCCATTATATATATTATAACCCCCTTAGTGCCTCCCCAGATATTTTATTGCACCCTGAGTGCCTCCCTGGATATTTTATGGCCCCATTTGTACCCCCATATATATATGTAATGGCCCAGCACTCCCCTACCCACAACAGTACCACAATGGTGCAACAACAACAAAAAAAAAATACTCACCTCTCTACAGGCACACCAGTACTTGTCCAAAATGTGCATGTTATTTTTTGGCGATAAAAATTAGTGTTAGACAGATCTAAGGCTATTGAAATCCATCTCTCTAGATTCTTGTCATGGTCATGGTCCACCAATGGTTATTGATCCACCAATACATATCTATTGCCTATGATTATTTTTAATATCTATGTCTGATGACCTGTGTAGAAATATATAATAATAATAATCATCTCGTAAGTTATACATGGTAAGGTGGTAGAGTACTCCTAATAGTATGACTAGTATCTTGGGACTGGCAACCATCCTGTTCAACAGGATCTTCGCTTCGCCTTACCCCAGCCAAACGTTTTTCTGGCCCAAGTTCTGGTTTGACAAAAAGAAATTGACTACTGGAATGATATCATCTTTTTGCTTGCATTCTCCATACAACATCATTTCGTTCACACTTCCCCATCTAAAGTGATGAATATTATGAAAATAAAAACGACATCCAAAGGTGATTGTTTATTGCTGAGACTTTCTTCACATACACAGAATGCACATTTTCCATGAAAACTTCAAAGTTGTTGATAGAAGTGCCGAGGAAGTGCACTGACGCGCTTCGCTGCTTTCCTTAACTTCATCTGCTGTTCCATTGTCTACTTGTATCTTCATCTGCACTTTCTTCTACTCTTATTAAATGGACTTTTATAGTGGAACTGACTTTGGCATAAGTTCTTTCCTATCGACAGGCATGGGAGCTAGAATTGTATGAGTGTTGCTGTGTAAGACCAGTATAAACTCTGGCATTCCATCCTGTGTGGTTTTCGAGATAATAATGCTCCACTATGGCTTCTTCTATCTCTGTCAAATCATCACAAAGTGAATTCACACCTCCTATAAACATCAGGGCAGAGCCAGAAACTTCTGATTAGATGTGATTGTCGTGATGTCCTCTGTATGACCTTGTAGAGGAGACCACTCGTTCATTGAACACAACCCACATAGTTAAACAATGGTTTCTATGGGGACATCTGTTGGAAATGTTCAAACAGATAGTTGTGGAGATTCGAGAAATGTCAACCTTTCAGAGAAGACTATGATGCTAGCTAAGAGTCACTTCATGGCACTTGTGGCTATTACAGCGTGGCTATAAATGGGTGCACAGTGACTCGTTAATGGGAATCTCATTGTAAATTGTGTTTGCTCTACAATTAATTACCCACATAGAAACCATTCACAAACACTTCTAGATCAAGATTGGGAAATCAGGGAGGGGTTACAGGTAAAAGCACCACAGTCTCAAAGTAGCAGATGTGAGCAATGGGTCGTCCATTGGGTTGTTGTACTAGATATCTACAACGTCATACAGTACTACATTGTGATGCATATACTATATACAATTTATACTTTATTTCCTGGTGTGAAGACTATTCCTGGGATTTGGAGGTGTACATGGTTATACACCTAAGGCTACTTTCACACTCCCGTTTGGTGCGGATCCGTCATGGATCTGCACAGACAGATCCGTTCAGATAATACAACTGTCTACATCCGTTCAGAACGGATCCATTTGCATTATCTGTAACATAGCCAAGACGGATCCGTCTTGAACACTATTGAAAGTCAATGGAGGACGGATCCGTTTTCTATTGTGCCAGATTGTGTCATTGAAAACGGATCCATCCCCATTGACTTACATTGTGTGTCAGAACGGATCAGTTTGGCTCAGTTTCGTCAGACGGACACCAAAACGTTGCAAGCAGAGTTTTGGTGTCCGTCTCCAAAGCGGAATGGAGACGGAACGGAGGCAAACTGATGCATTCTGAGCAGATCCTTTTCCATTCAGAATGCATTAGGGCAAAACTGTTCCGTTTTGGACCGCTTGTGAGAGCCCTGAACGGATCTCACAAACGGAAAGCCAAAATGCCAGTGTGAAAGTAGCCTTAGCTGCTGGCAGTACGCACATTCCACCGAGATCTATTCCTCCTAACTACCCCATACAGGCACCCATACACATTGGTGTATTGTTGGCCAAAGCTGCCGTCATTGGCAGGATTAGTGGGGCAGCCTATTTTGTATGGGGAACTTCCTAACAGATGTCTGGCACTAATTTTCTACTCTCTCCCTGTTGAAAATACACTGCTCAAAAAAATAAAGGGAACACAAAAATAACACATCCTAGATCTGAATTAATTAAATATTCTTCTGAAATACTTTGTTCTTTACATAGTTGAATGTGCTGACAACAAAATCACACAAAAATAAATAAATGGAAATCAAATTTTTCAACCCATGGAGGTCTGGATTTGGAGTCACACTCAAAATTAAAGTGGAAAAACACACTACAGGCTGATCCAACTTTGATGTAATGTCCTTAAAACAAGTCAAAATGAGGCTCAATAGTGTGTGTGGCCTCCACGTGCCTGTATGACCTCCCTACAACGCCTGTGCATGCTCCTGATGAGGTGGCGGACGGTCTCCTGAGGGATCTCCTCCCAGACCTGGACTAAAGCATCTGCCAACTCCTGGACAGTCTGTGGTGCAACGTGACGTTGGTGGATAGAGCGAGACATGATGTCCCAGATCTGCTCAATTGGATTCAGGTCTGGGGAACGGGCGGGCCAGTCCATAGCATCAATGCCTTCGTCTTGCAGGAACTGCTGACACACTCCAGCCACATGAGGTCTAGCATTGTCTTGCATTAGAAGGAACCCAGGGCCAACCGCATCAGCATATGGTCTCACAAGGGGTCTGAGGATCTCATCTCGGTACCTAATGGCAGTCAGGCTACCTCTGGCGAGCACATGGAGGGCTGTGCGGCCCTCCAAAGAAATGCCACCCCACACCATTACTGACCCAATGCCAAACCGGTCATGCTGGACGATGTTGCAGGCAGCAGAACGTTCTCCACGGCGTCTCCAGACTCTGTCACGTCTGTCACATGTGCTCAGTGTGAACCTGCTTTCATCTGTGAAGAGCACAGAGCGCCAGTGGCGAATTTGCCAATCTTGGTGTTCTCTGGCAAATGCCAAACGTCCTGTACGGTGTTGGGCTGTAAGCACAACCCCCACCTGTGGACGTCGGGCCCTTATATCACCCTCATGGAGTATGTTTCTGACCGTTTGAGCAGACACATGCACATTTGTGGCCTGTTGGAGGTCATTTTGCAGGGCTCTGGCAGAGCTCCTCCTGTTCCTCCTTGCACAAAGGTGGAGGTAGCGGTCCTGCTGCTGGGTTGTTGCCCTCCTATGGCTTCCTCCACATCTCCTGATGTACTGGCCTGTCTCCTGGTAGCGCCTCCATGCTCTGGACACTACGCTGACAGACACAGCAAACCTTCTTGCCACAGCTCGCATTGATGTGCCATCCTGGATAAGCTGCACTACCTGAGCC